>NW_018164712.1:362092-367897 GCF_001263595.1 Phalaenopsis equestris | reverse complement strand
AGAAAGATAGAGGGAACTACTCAGACTTCATGAGAAAGAAATAACAAAACACAAATTTCATATATAAAAGAAAGTTCATATAACACTGATAAACAAACAATACTTATCTGAAAACTCTTTCTCAAAGCAAATCCTTTGTAGCCTTTTCTTAGAAATGCAGGAAGAAGATATCTCTCACTTTTCTCCTTCTCCAACACTCTTACAGAAAGCTTCACACTCTTACCACAAAAACTCTAAACTATGAAAGCAAAATCACTAATTGACTCAAATATGGAAGTGGAATGGAATCATGTGGTGCGAAAAATGAAAGTAGAGGAGCGCTTTTTCTTATGAAATTCATCCCCAAATAGAGCCCAAGGTCGGTTCTCCAAGAGGTGCCTCCAAAAACTCTTCAAAAAGATCATCCAAATACATCAAACCTTCTAGAAACGTGGTTTGCACCGCCTTTGGCATCGTCGGCGCTGAGTAAAAAATCTTCGCGATAATTTGTTCTGCGCCGTCGGCGCTGCCCTCGGCGCCGAACATTTCTTCAAAAACATCATTTTGACTCCAAATTTCATACTTTTTACTTTCTTTTTGCTTTAAGCCTTAAAAATCAACAACCTGCAAGAAACATCAAAATACCTTCCATTAAAGTGCAATATCATAAAAAATAGGTATAAAATATGGGTCTAAAAATGCATATATTTTTGGTGTATCAATATGGAAGTTCATAAGTTAACCTCTATCCTAAGTCATATTTTTATGTAGTAAAAGAGTTACTTATGGACAAGTAACATTTAAGTTTGGGAGATTTTGACACACCTAAAAATTACCAACTTTTTCATATATATTTTATGCTCAATTTTAATGAATTTTAATGATATTACACTTTAAAGGAAGGTATTTTGTATATTTTTAGTTTCAGGTACAAGAAATGAACTTTTAGAGAAAATGAAGCAAAAATGGTGCAATTTGGAGTAAAAACATGCAAGAAAGAAAATTTTTACTTGACACATTTTGATATGTCATTCTATGCTTAATCTACTTTACATTTCTCAAATATTTTTGAATGAAATTACACTTTAATAAAATGTTGTTTTCATGTTTATTTTGTAGGCATATCTATTAGGATCGAAACACAACTGAAATGGGGTGAAACATAGCTAAAATAGAGCCAAAAGAAGCAAAATGGTGGAGCTGCTGCAAAGTGCGCATGATGCGCCAAACCGGCACATGATGTGCCAAAATCCAAAGAATTGGCACATGACGCACCAAAGACGACTTTTTTTGGATTAAGGTGGTTTGGGACAAATTTTGAGAAAATTTTCAAAGGGACCCTTATTCTAAACACCCTTTGGAGTGATTCAATGCATCTAGACACTTTGAAAGGTTCTTTATGAAAAGATATGTCTCTTAGATCAATGGACATATCTTTTGAATTCAAAAGAGTTGACTTTTGGATAGAATTTTGAATTCTTTTTGGAGTGAGACGTCCTTTTATAAAAAGAGGGAAGTTTAGAATTAAGGCCCATTTGGGGCAGCTTAAATGTGCGGCGGTGTTTTTAAAAACGCCGCCCTAGCCTTTGGATATCGCGTTTTATAGGTGTTTTTGGAAATAGCTATTTTTAAGTTATATTACACGCGGATCGCGGGGACGCGGATCGCGGGTATATCCCCGCGATCCGCGTTTGGGTTTCATTTTTTCCTCCGCTACCCTCCTAAGCCCGCGGCCGACCTTCCTTCAAACATTTGGCGACGATCTCGCCTCCGTCGCTTTGCAGGTAACAAAACTCTTTCCTCGCTCGGCTCCTCCCTTCTTTCCCCCATTTCGCCGAGAGATCTAAGATTTTGGCAAGAAATTTCACTCGATTCATCTGTTTGGAAGTGTTTAGGTGGCTAAAACCTAAGATCTTGTTTGGATATGCAAGTAGATCCGATAAAAATGTAGATTCATTGTTATTGTGATATGTTTGAAGCATCCAGAGGGTTTTCTTCTCATCCCCATCTCAACCTTTCTTCAAACGGTGTATATTCGTATTAACCGAATTTTTTTTTTGTTTTTTGTTCATATGGTCTCCATGGTATTCAAAGTTACTGATTCTTTTAGGGTATTTGTTGAGGCTAGATGATATTGATGCAATGTTTTGTTCCCTGCGATTTGATTCTTTTAGGGTATTTGTTGAGGCTATAAGATATTGATTGCAATGCTATGTTCCCTACGATATGGTATTAAAGTTGCTTTATATTTTATTTTTTATGAGGATATGATGAACTGTTATCTGCGAATATATAGAAGATATGGGATATGATAAATATGATCGTGTTTATGTGAAGAATATTGTATGTGCTTTGCAATAACAATGATGTTCAACAAATTCAAATGGCATAGTGCAAATGACAATTGAAATTAGATTGCCTACTATTTCTAAAATGGAGTGTATTGCATGAACCAAAAATGGAGCTTTTGTTGTCGGCTCATTTGTGCAAAATGGAGTGTATTACATATCTTTGGTATTCTTTGAGCCATGTTTTCTGACTTTCTTCAACAAGTCACACAATTTCTTAGAAGTCAGTACTATTTTTGAGACAATTCTATTGTTATTTCTTGCATATGTGGTTTTGCAACAATGAAAGTTTGGGTGATAATTATTTTAGATCTCTCACGTTATGTTTATGCAAATAGTTTGCACTGGTTCAATGAATATTCTATTACCAAGATGGTGATAAGCATGTTTACTTCAATGAAGGTGTTATTATTTATGTAACTCAGCTTTTTTTGCTTTGATGAGACCCCTGTCTTTACTTGTACGAAAGAAAATTGACTATCTTATTATGGTAGATCCAATATATTGTTGTTGAAGCAGGTTTTCCAAGTATGTTTTTTAACAAGCTATGATGATGCCAGTTGGGTTGTTGGTTTTGAATTAGAAAGTTGGGTGAAGAAAATATGTTTTATGGTCTATGGTCCTTTGGGTTGTCTTTGCTAGCATTGGTTCAGAATTTCTTGTATGCTCTGTGTTCCAAATTTCAACTGGTTATTACTCAAATACAGTGGTACTATAATAATGGAGAAAAATAAAAAAAAAGGTCTCATAAATGATGGTTATATGGAAAGCACATTTATGTTTCACCCATAAACCAATATATATTTTAATTCTTTATATTTTTTGAATATTGTTTTACATATGCATATTGCATATCTTAAGTGTCTCATTTTCAGTCATAATGTCATCTAACCATCCGTTGATAGGACAGTAAAAGATGAGTAAATCTAAAGACTCTGGTTCATCTGCTATGTGGGATAGAGAGACTACTAATATTTTTTGTGATCTATGCATGAGGGAAGTCGAATTGGGAAATTGACCCACAAATTTTTTTAATAAAGAAGGTTGGCATAATATCACTATTAAATTCAAAGAAATAATTGGAAGAGATTACGATAGGATGAAACTAAAGAACAAATGAGACCAATTAAAGAAGGACTGGAAACTTTGGAAAGAGCTTAAAAGGGGATCAACTGGATTGGGATGAGATCCAGTAAAACGGACAATTGATGCACCTGAGGAATGGTGGGCAGAAAAGTTAGCGGTAAGAACATCACTATTTCAACTAAACTTTAGAGACATATTTTTGGAATATTGATTAGATTTTTTTTTCTTATTACAGGTTGTGCCAGTGGCAAAAAAATTCAAATTTAATGGAATTGAACCAGCTTTGGAGGAGAAGTTGGATGGCTTGTTTACTGGTGTTGTAGCAACAGAAACTCATTTTTTCACCCCTAATGAGCAGGGTGTTGCAAACCTAGCAGAGGATATAGAGACCGAGCATATAGGTGATTCAGGAGAAGGTCCCAGCCAAATCCACATGGATATCCAATCCACTGGTGGAACAAAGAGCCCCCGTCCTGCAAAAAATAAAAAAGGCTTTGCATTTGTTAGAGGTTCTATTGAGACATTGATTGAAATTTCCAAAAATAATTCCAAAACTGTGAAGGACAACACAATCCATGAGTGTGTTAAGATCCTTGACACATATCCTGACATTAAGGAAGACCAGGATATGTATGTTAAGTATGTGAAGTTGTTAGGGAACTCTACTCGGAGGCAGTTCTTTGAGATGTTAGACCCATAATTTTGTCTTCCATACTTGTGCTCTTTTATGAAAGATTGAATGCCATTTATGTAACTTCATTGACTATTTGTTTGATGGACTCTTTCTGTCTTATTTTCTATTTATGTGATGAACTTGTTCTGCACATTGTATTTCTTTCATCCTTGAATATGTTAGCTACATATCGAACTTTGATGTTTACATATGCAAATATCAATGAAATGTGCGACATGTATGTAAATTTCTTCATATTTCTATTGCATGCAGTCAAATTTACAAACACATACTCTTTCTATTCTATTGTCCTTTTTTATATGTTTTCTGATATTACATCACTATTTGCTATCTGGTTTAAAAGTCTACCTTCCTTCCAGATTTTGTATTATGGAGGAAGGGCAAATTAATCAAATCCGCATTGTTACTCTCACCCTTACGTTGTTATACCATTACTACAACGCATATGTAGATCGAAACCCATGCGTGACGTCCAACAATATTGGAGATTGATGGATCGGAGAGTTATTACGTGGTCACTCGATACATTTTGCAAATATGTTTCGTATGACAAAAGTCATTTTTCTTGACCTCCTAAATGAACTTCGGACCATCCACGGACTTCAAGGATCATCAAGAACAACATTTAGAGAGGTGTTGGCAATAACACTCTACATTTTGGCCCAGAACGAATCGATGAGAGGAGCGATGGAACTGTTTCAGCATTCCTCCGAAACCATAAGTAGATATTTCTCACCTGGGTTGAATGTACTGGTGAGTCTGGCCTGTCAAATAGTCACACATATTGCAAATGACCCTCGTTATATGCCGTTCTTTAAGATGCTTCCCATATTTAAATGTTAGTTAATAAAATTTCATACATATGATTTTATTATTGATTAATTCATTCATACCAGGATTGTATCGGAGCTATTGCCGGAACACATGTCGACGCACGTCTTTTTGGCAAAGAGAAAGTTGCATACATTGGATGATGCAGATCACCAACACAAAATATAATGGCTGTTTGTGATTTCAATATGTGTTTTACATATGTGATGGCTGGATGGGAAGGTAGCGCACACGATAACCGCGTTTTCAAGTTTACTACTAGCAACATAAAATATGGTTTCCTTTATCCACCACCAGGTATAACAATCGTGCTGCGCTTTTGACCATCCTTATTACTTTAAAATTTATAAATGAAAGAAAACATTGCTCAGGTAAGTACTACTTAGTGGATGACGGGTATCCTTTGCAAAAGGGCTATTTGAAGCCATATCTAGATACAAAATATCATATACCTGATTTCGAGAGATCGAGCGGGGTTTCACGAGGAAAGAAATAAATTTCTAACAAAAGACATTCATCCTTGCGTGGTGTGATCGAGAGATAGTTCAGGGTTTGGAAGAAGAAATGGGTAATTCTACGTGATATGCCAACTTATCCATTTACAAAACAAGTCCAGATTGTAGTGGCAACAATGACACTACACAACTTCATTAGACGACATCATTCCAGGACAGATGCAAAGTTTTCCATTATAGAAGAAGATTCAATGCAAATACAACCTGAGGCATTTGAATACCACGTTGGACGTTCAATCCCACAAATCAATATAGATTCACCTGAGTCACAAACACCAGATGGTGAAGGCGCTTCAGAGATGGCGGGTTTGAGAGAGCAAATAGCAAATGACATAAGCCAAGGCATTTAGAT
>NW_018164712.1:292096-362008 GCF_001263595.1 Phalaenopsis equestris | reverse complement strand
TTTGGATTAAATATGAGTGAGGAGAAAAAATATTTATGGGTGTTTATTATATGTTGTTTGTTGTTTAAGCATGAACATCCAAGTTGGTATATATTTCATGCCATGGCTTCAGATTGCTTAGCTTCAGATTACTTCCGATTACTTGTTTGTCGATGATGAATTTGTGTAGTTCTAAATTTTTTTTCATATGGTTTAAAAATTGAAGAGTGCATGGGTAAACACAAATAAATATGCTACCACTCATGGTGTCCTTCGTTTGTATGAAATTTTTTATTTTGCACCACATTTGATGGTTCCCCACTCTAAAATCAACTTTTGAAGATTTACATGTATACCACTCAATTCCTATGTATTTACATATCTAACAGCTAAACATCAATTTTTATATATAAACCACCTTACCTATGCATAAAAATGGTGGTATTTCTTATGTTATATGAAGATCTGGGTGCAAACATATAAAAAATAAAGTTCAGAAGTTGGTATGTATGTAAATGCCCTTTTTTTTAAATTATAGGAGGGTTAACATAACATTACATTTCAAAATTTGTGGTTCAATTATTTCACCATTTCTCTATTTTTTTCAGGAGCTGTTCCTTTTTGCTGGAATCGAGCAATGGCTTTTATTTCTCTGACATTTTTGTCATTTATTTTGTTTCTTTATGGCTTATATTTACCTCCCAGCTTGTAGAGTGCTTTGTTTCCTTTAGATCTTTTCCTGTTCAGGCTGGTTGGGTGTTGGGATTATTACTGGCATGAAAGTTAGTATGGAATGTTAACCCCCATGGATTGTTATGCAGTTGGCATGTATTTCCTGCAGTTGGCATGAAAGTTCATGTATTTCAGTTAGTATGGAATGTTATGTAGCTCCTGCAGTTGGCATGAATTTTGTTTGTATCCCCCATTGGTATCAAGTAGTATTAAATATAAGCTACGACTCTTTAAGGGCCGTGATATAAGTTAATGCATGATGTGCATATGAGTTGAGTCATCCCACAGATTTCTCTTAATTATGCATACTCTTTTGTGAGGCATGAAGTTTTTTTAATACTCAACTATAGTTCCTGCAGTTGGCATTAATTTCATTTTAGCCTATGCATATGAGTTAATGCATGAAGTTTTTTGTGAGGCATTTACTAGAAGGATGCTGTATGAAGTTGATAAGTGTTTTGTTTGGGGGAATTTTGTGAGGCAGCACAACTATCTTGCAACAATGATCTAGAAATTTGTGATTGTCATATAAGAATAATTTATATTCGAGTGCTGCCATCACACTCAAGTGGTCCCATATGTTAGTCCCCCATGTATTTTTTCAACCTCTGTTCTCTATTGTCCTGTATTCAAAAAAATTTGGCACTTTAGGATGGCTTAAATAATTACAGTAACCATTGTGCCATTTATTTTTTTGATGATAGAATTGAGGGAATCAAATATGCAAGTCAATGTTGATTTGAAAAAGCTGTTAACTGTTGTAATTAGAATTTTATTTATGATACTCTTAAGGGGAGATTTTGTAGATACATAGGATTTGGGTGGTATTTATGTAAATGCTTGTATTAACTATTTTGTTCCCAACCAGTCAATGGGCTGCTCACTTCTAATGCACATATTTATGACACCAAAGTGCTGTAAATGTAAATATCAAACTTGAGATGTTAGATATGTAAATATGTAGAGATTGTGTGATATTCATGTTAATTTTTATAAATAATAATTATCAACTATCTTAGCTAATATTATTATTATTATATTAGGATCTCTTGATAGTGAAGCATGCATTTATGCTCTTTCATATGATATGAGTGGTACAAGACTTGTTACCTGTGAAGCTCACAAAACTATTGAGATGTGGAAGGTAGATGAGATGGCCACATCTGAAACTCATCCTCTTAATTTCAGGCCGCCTAAGGAGTTCAAGAGATACTAAGAATATATAACAAAAATAGGTGATTGTTGAGGGGGCAAAATGTGAGACCTAAAGTCTTCTGAATAGTGAACTTGTTTTAGTTGTTAATGTAAAAATAATTTTGATTTATAAATGCACTTGTGTTAATTTGCTGTTAGGGCAAAATGCTAAAAGTATATGGACGAAGCTGAATTTTTTGTAAAATGCTGAATTTGCAATTTGTTTTATGGAATCATGAGTATAATAGAGACAGTGATGCTTATATTAGAGTTTATATTAACAACTTTGAACATATTTTATAGTTAATGTGGATATATTACTTTATGTTGGTTAATAGCTTTACCTCTTATATGATGGATAATGGTGGAGCAGTTTGGATGATCACGTAAATTTGTTGTCGGCAATTGTTGTCTCCACACTTGGGTAAGTGTACTGACCCTATTTCCTCAATTTTTGGACTGATCTATTCTAATTTGATCTATTCTAATTCTGATCTATTCTAATTTTAATAACTACAGGACGATGAGTTCTAGACATTTAGGGAAGTCAAAAAAGTTATGTGTCATTGCGGACTACCATCCTTGCTATTCACGTCACGGCAGACACATAGCTTCAGGAGGCAGTTTTACAGGTGCCCGCGGTGGGGACAAGGACCGGAAGACTGCAAATTCTTCAGGTGGGCCGACAATGCAACTGTTTCTACGATATCCTAATTGGACACAATTGCTAGGAGTTCGATAGTACCATAATGGGAGACCACCGCATATGGTTCGAGTTCTTCCGTATCCACCACATCCCATTCGGACAGGTTTGCTCGGGGTTTTGAGGTATGAGAAGCGGGCAACATTCGTCATGATGTCTCTCTACATTTTAAAGTCAATATTGTCATATTTTTTCTTGTAATTTTAATATTTTATTTTTTCTTTTTTTTGGGGTCCCATTATAGTCCATATTAGTGTGTGAATATGTAATGAACTTTCATATATGTCGTTGTGCTTATTTGATGTAATCAGAACTTTTTTGAGCTATATAAATATTATTAAACTTTTTAACATTTTCATTTCTTGACATTTGAGAAAATAACATTCTGCTACACAAATTATTCATTGAACTAAAAAATTTTCCAAATAAGCTGTTTACAACACGCACAAACCAAACAGTTAAACAACTTATTCAGAACAGGGGCAAAATGATCAATTTTTCATAATCAGCTGTTTTCCAGATGCACTAACCAAACAACCAGACAGCTTATCCAGATCAGCTATCATCAGCAGATTATCAGGATAAGCTGCTTATCAGCAGAAGCTGGATAAGCTGCAGCTGCCCCCAACGAACCCTAAGAGTCAAGCCACGAAGAGTTTTTGGGGGTATGTGTGTTAGTGTGTGTGTGTGTGTGGCATGAGAGAGAGAGAGAGGCAATGACTTGTAAATTTTTTTTAAGGATTGTAAGAGGAGAGAGAAGGTGAGAGATTTCTTCTTCATTACACTTCTAAGAGAGAATTGAGAGTGCTTGTAAAGAGAGAAAGACTTGAAGAGAACTTCTAGGGTTTTGCTTTGGAAGGATTATGAGATAAGCTGTCGTTTATTTCTTTTGTTTTGTAAACTTATTTTTATTAATAAAATCCAAATTTTTTCATATCCTTCTCATGGATTCGGAGTATTCTTCTTTATCCTTCTCCCTACAATGAGATTTGGTTTTGTGAAGAACTGATTTTGTTTTATATGGTTTTAAATGCCAAAAAATTGTGATGATTCAAACTTTAATCTTCATTTACTTTTTGATTTAGCCAATTGAAAGGTTAAAATATGTTAAGAAACATATATTCCGAAAGGGCTATGATTTCTACAACATAGTGAGAATCACATTTGATTCCATGAGGTTGAGTGCAAATAAATAGGAAAATATACTTTGTTGGATGTAGAATTGGAGTTTTTAGGGTGATAGATTAAAATCCCCAATTTGGTCCAGTTGATTGAAAACTGATGCGAGATTGTTAGCCCTCAGGTGAGAGAGTAGTGGGAGCTCTAGAGTGGCAGCCAAAATCCTCCCAGGCTAACCATGAAATTAAGGACCAAACTATGGATTAGTCAATGTTCTTTATACTCGGAAGAGGGTAAAGAATAGGATTGCCACTATTTTGAAAAAAACAATTTCTATATATTTTCAAATGATTTTAATTTCTTCACAATCCATATTCTCATTATAAAGGGGAATGTTGCTTTCTTAAATTTGAACTCTTCATCACAAATCTTTGTTTAGTCTTAGTAAATTTAACTTTGAAGTTTAGAATTTAGTTTTGTAAACTTTATTCTTTTAGTTACATTTTTGTTAGCACTCATTAAACCCATTTTAACTTATCTTTCTTTAATTTTTATAGTTTGAATATTGTGATTTATGTTATTATCACAATAATTTTCATCTTCCAAACTTAGACTTGATAGTAGTCAACTAGAGTTAGCCTAAGGGATTTCTTACTGTGCTTCTCTGTGGGATCGATACTGGGGTTTTTAAAGAAAGCCCTATATTACTTGAAGCGATACGTGCACTTGCGTAGAACCACTAGCGTGTGAACTATTTTATATATTTTATAATATTTTGATTTTGCACATTAACTACTTAATATAAATTGGGTCAAGTTTTTTGCCATATTTTTGAAAGCTAAATTACTGCGTAATTTCAGGACGGGTCAAGTTTTTGGCACTGTTACCGGGGATTTAAATTGACAAAAAATATGCAAAAAAAACAAACACTAGGGGCGCTTCACTTTCCCTTTATTTTCCACTCTTAAACAACTTTAAGATTCAGTTTTTAGGAGTTACTACAAAGAAAACCTGTCAAAAAATGTCAAAAACCACCTTTTGAATTGTTCAAAGTTGTTCCCATCGCCGCGGAGCTTCTGGCGCCAAATTCTGGCACTTCTGACACCAAATTTTGGCGGTTATGGCACCATCTCTTTCAAAAGTGGCGCCTCAGGTGCCAAATCTTGTACCTCTGGCATCAGTTCAGATTTCTGCACCATTTCATTTTAAATTCAAATAACTCTCAAAATTTTCATATAATTCATTAAATAAAGATGTTTTAATATTTTTTATTAATATGTAAGTCTCTCAAATACACACAATTTATAGAGAAAGCATATATATATATATGTATGTATATATATATATATATATATATATATAATGACACCTAGTTTTGCTCTACTAGGGTTTGAGCTCCATGGTTGCACGTCTTCTTCTCGATTCCACTTTTTCCTTCTATAATGCACTTCTTTGGTTTGTTGGAATCCTATTTTGGCCTTCCATCATCTTCCTGCTGGGTGGAGAGGAGGAATGTTACTTGTTTCCCTGGCTTTGATTTTTTGAACTTTTTACTGTTCCATTGCTTCTACTTCTTTGGTATGTTCATTTGCTTCTTGCTAGGCATTTTCTTTCTGGACTACTATGGATGCTTCACTACAATAAGCTGATCCTAACTATGTGGGGAAGAATTATGCGACAGTTGTCTCTCCCACGAGTTTGTTGGGTGATAAGTTGGTTTTTCCCCAAACATACCATGATTTAATGACTGGAGAGGAGGAATGTTACTTGTTCAAGAAAGGTTCAGAGAAGAGTAGCAAGCATGCCCTCTTTTTCTCTGAAAGTGAAGTTGGAGACCTGCCTCACAAATGGAAATTGACCCTTATTGGTAAGTTTCAACTAGGTCATCCTAAGATGGATCTCATCAGAAAAACCTTTGAGGACTTCAAGCTAACAAGACATTGGAAGTTGGGATTTTTTGATGGCAGGCATGTAATTATCCATTTGGATAATGAGGAAGATTATGCTAGGATCTTATCTAAAATGATAATTAACAATGAGGGTAACCAAATGAAGCTGTTGAAATGGACTCCTGAGTTTGATCCTAGAAAGGAGCTTCCAGTTATACCCATTTGGTTTAAACTTCCTGGGTTAAAGCTACATTTCTTTCACCATTAGGTCCTCTTCTCAATTGGTTACTTGTTGGGGAGGCCACTGAAATTGGATATCTTTACCTTTAATTTAACAAGGTTTTCAGTGGCTAGGATCCTAGTGGAAAGAGTTGTTATACTCTCCCCCTTAGATGAAGTCTGGCTGGGCACTCAACATAATGGATACTGGCAACCCATTATTATGGAGAAAAAACCTTTTTATTATTCCCATTACAAAATGTTTGGTCATAATGATAAAAAATGCTTTAGGCTCCATCCATCTCTAAAGACTGCTAAAAAGTCGAAGTTTTCAGCTGGAGGAAATCCCCTTGTCTCTAATGCAAATGCTATTCCAACATTAGATTTGAATAATGAGTTTGATCCTACTACTTGTGATTCTGAAATGCCACCTTTGGTTGCTGAAACATTTGCTCCAGTTGCAACTGAAGTAAGTCTCCCAGGTTGTAATATGGATGTTGTACCAATACCAGTTCTGAATACTGAATCTGGTTCTGTTCCCAATATGATTGAGGCTCCACCTTTGCTGATTAATTTAAACCAGGACTCACATATAATTGCTCAAGTGGAGGTTGTTGTGGCTGAGTTACAGGATCTACTTAGCCCTTCCAGTCAGCTACAAGAACCTATTAAGACCGCACCCATCATTCCAGTTAAGGAGTTGCAATAAGAGATGGAGACAGACTGTCAAATTCAGAAAGCTTAAAAGAAAAAGAAGGGATAGTTAGAGATAAAAAATTCCTTGGATGACACTTTGATCATTGAAGCTGGGAGTTCTTACTCCTCTAGGAGGGATTCTCTAACTAGGCTCATCAGAGGTAGATTTAAGCCCTATCACCATGATTAACATCTTTTGTTGGAACATAAGGGGAATTGCCCACCCCATTTCTCTAAAAAGGCTACAATCTCTTAATAGGAACCATATATTCTAGTGTATGGCAATTTTAGAGCCTGTGGTTCACAAAAATTCCAATAAGATTATCAAATTCTTTCCTGGTTTTTAGCATTGGTATAACTGCAATAATAAGATTTGGTTTTTCTTCAGAAAAAAACCAAATGCTCTTTTCTGGTCAACCACTCCCAATTCCTTCACCTTTCATTTGATATGTCAGGTAACACTGTATTACTCATAATTATTTATGCAGGCTGTCTTAAACAGGATAGGGAGGAACTTTGGTTCAAGATGCACTCCCTCAGCTTCACCATTACCTCCAATTGGCTGATTGGAGGGGATTTTAATAGTATTGCCTCCCCCACTGAAAAAAAGGGGGCAGAGCTCTTAAGCTTGACCTTATGACCCAGTTTAATGACAACATACAGGCCGCTAGTTACTTTGATCTAGTTTTCCTTGGCTCTCAATTCACTTGGAGAAGGGGACACACATGGGAAAGACTGGATAGATTTCTTGCTAATGATCAATGGTTTCAATCCTATTTGCACTCTTCTGTAACTCACCTTACATTTGTTAGGTCTGATCACAGACCTTTACTACTCTATATCAAAGCTTTTGAAAGTAATTGCCTTAAGCCTTTCAGATATTTCAACATGTGGTTCTGCCATCCTGACTTCCTCCAAACTATTTCTGCAAGTTGGAAGGATATTCTACACCCTGACCCTCTTATCAAATTATGGCTATTACATAAAAAGGTTAGCAAAGCTCTCAGACACTGGAATTGGGATTCCTTTGGGGATGTCTTCAAAATTGTGGAGGAAGCTAAATTGAATCTAACTCAATTAGAGAATTCTAATCTGGTGGATGAAGCCACTCTCTTTGAAGCCAATCAAAAGGTCCTCTCTATTGCCTGCCTAGAAAAATTCCTTAAACAAAAAACAACTATTAGCATATTCATTGATGGAGACAGAAACACCAGATACTATCAGGCTTGTATTAAATATAGGAGGAAATGTAATATAATTCATAACATTGTGAATTCCCAGGGATCTAGACTTCATGATGATTCCCAAATTGCTAAGGATACTGTTGAGTATTTTCAAGGCATTCCGACTTCTGTCCCATCTCTGAGAGCCCAGCTGGATGCCTCAGAGTTTCAAGAGGATTTGGGCTATGTACACTCACTCAATCTCACTAATCTCCCCAATGAAGAGGAAATCTGGACTGCTCTTAATTCCATTGACCCTACTAAAACTGCAGAGCCTGATGGTTTCTCTTCTGACTTCTATAGGAAGAGTTAGGACATTATAAAACTTGATGTGATCAAGGCTATACAAGCTTTCTTTGGTAGGCACTCTCTCCCCAAACACTTTAGTGCTGCTAATATTGTTCTGGTACCCAAATCTACTGAAAAATTACATTGGAATCACTTCAGACCCATTTTCGTTACCACTATTTTCAACATGGTCATTAGTAAAATTCTGGTGAATAGATTAAAGCCCCACATTCCTAAACTCATAAGGCCCGACCAAGCAGCCTTTTTATCTGGAAGGAGTATTACTAACAGTGTGTTATTGGTTCAAGAGCTTTTTACTGATATTGACAGACACTGCAGAGGTGGCAACTTGATCTATAAATTGGATATTAGGAAGGCATATGACACTATTGACTGGAATTTCATTCTGGACACACTCAAGGCTAGAGGCTTTCAATCCAATTTCTGTGAGCTTATATCCAGGTGGCTAACCAGTAATGCTAACTCTATTCTCATTAATCAAAGAGCACATGGTTTTTTCACTGCAATAAGGGGTTTGAAACAAGGTGATCCCTTATTAACCACCCTCTTTTTTATGGCTATGGATTATTTCTCCAAAATGCTGGACATAAAAATCTATTCCAGTCCATCCAACCTATTCCATCATAAGTCAAACTTGCTTATCAGTCATCTCCTCTATGCAGATGACATTATACTTTTCTCCAGGGCCACAAAAGCTGCAGTTAAACAAGTGATGAATTGTCTTCAGATCTTTCAACAATGTTCAAGTATGTAATTTAATTCAACCAAATGTAACTTGATTTTTAGCTGCAGAATTAAGGAGCACCTTAAACATTAGGGACAAGAAACAACTGGGTTCTCCACTTCCTCCACTCCCTTTTGTTATCTTCAAGTCCCTCTCATCAAAGGAAGAGTCAAGTAGGTTCAATTTGATCACGTTATTTCCAAGGTAGATGCCCAGCCGAGCTGCTGAACAAATTCCTTTCTTTTTAATGAAGGAAGGATCACTTTACTGAGAAGTATTTTAACCACCTTTCCTCAATATATTATGCAAATTTCTGGGATGAAAAAAATCACTCACTGTACTTGGAAAGGAGCTTTAATAGATTTCTATGATCAGGCCAAAGGAAGCAACTTCATCAGGCTAGCTGGCAAAATATGGCATGGCCAATAACTGCAGAAGGCTTGGGTTTCAAAGGGCTTCTTCAGATGCAACAAATTAACCTTTGTAAGCTTTGGATTAAATTCAGACAACAGAACTCTCTTTGGGCTAATTTCATGATGGGCAAATATTGCAAAGGAATTCATCCTAATCAGGTAGAAAGGAAGCTTGGTGATTCCAGATTATGGGTCAGCCTTCTTAAGGTCAGGCAACATGCTAAAAATCTTTTTCTCTGGGATTTGGGACAAGGAAACATTAGCTTCTGGCTGTATAAATGGTGCCCTGATGAAATGCTGCATCTTATTGATCACAACATTAATCCTGAACTATAAGTAGTTGAATGTTGGGAGGGCAATTGCTAGTCCTCAACTATGCTTCACTCATTAATCTCTCCCTCATCTGCTAAAGCCATATCTAAGCTGCCCTTTGAAACCACCAGGAAAAGCCATTTCTCAAAGTAAATCTTAACACAAGCTATTTATGCCAAGTTATACATGTGGGAAACTGTCCCCTAGGCTGATTGCTTATGAAAAAAATTCCTTACTCCTTCCATAGCCTTTTTAGGGTGGAGACTGTTCCATCACTTCTTACCAATTGATGACCTACTCAAACTAAAAGGGTTAAGAGGCCCTTATAGATGTTCATTATGTTTGCAGGATGAGGAATCCACTGACCACCTCTTCTTTCAGTGCTCCTATTCCCAAACTGTTTGGATGGAATTCCTCCCATGTTTGTCCATTGATACTCTTCTATTGGATTTTAATCTACTACTACACTGTTAGACCACCTAGGCTAAGATAAATCTGGTGTCATTCCCTTTATCTTGGCTTGGTTCTTGTGGATGGCCAGTAACACAACTAGGTTTGACAACAACCATATTCCCACTTCAAAGGTGGCAGGAAGCTGTAAAGCTTTCCTTCTCAAGTTAATATCACTCCAGAATTTCCCAAATATTTTTACTTCAACTTGGCATGCTATTACTCCAAAAAATGAAGTCATTAAAGTTCTATGGAGAAGACCTTCTCAACCATTCATTAAGGCAAACACTGATGGTAGTTTCTCTGATTGGGGGGCTGAGGGGGGGCAAGCATTGGGGGTGATTGCAGGGATCATAATGGTGACTGTCTTCTTTTCTTCTCCTCATCCATATCTATTTTGGATCCTTTGGAAGCTGAATTAGCAACTGTTTTTTGGTCATTAGATTAGCTATGCTCAACAAATGGAAATTTCTACATGTGGAGGTGGACTCCTCCTTACTTCTAAAAGCTCTTACCATTGAAGAGGAATCCCCTTGGCATATTTCACAATGGCTTAAGAAGATTAAGACTATGAGAGCTCTTATGTGCATCCAATTTTCATTTATTTACAGAGAAGGTAATTGCCCTACAAATTGGTTGGCTAAATTAGGGAATGTCTCTAATGTAACTTGTGATCTCTAATTCTCCTTCCCCCTCTCTTGCTTTTCTTTTAGGTGGGGACCTCCTAAAAGTTCCCTCTCTTAGAGTCTGTAAATGATTTTTATTGGAATAAATCTACAATTTTGGTTATATATGCACACACACACACACACACACACACACACACACACACACTATACTACTTATAATTGTGATTGGTCCTGCCCACCAAGACTTCAGTTTTCTAGAAATAATTTCAATATTATATTGTATAATAAAACTTTCTATCTAGGCTCAAATTCCTTTTTATTATCTTCTGATCATGCCATTCTTTATTTTTCTCATATATATCCTAGAATTATCATAAGATTCATTCATAATCTCTTCATGCTCATTAAGTTGCAATAATCTTTTATCACCAGCATTTTTAAAATTAAAATTAAAATCATTAATCGCCCAATTAGCTTTATGCTCCAATTCTACTCGTAAGTGACAAATCTTCCCAAAAATTAATCTATATGGGGACATTCCTATAAATGTCTTATAGGTTGTCCTATAAGCCCATAATGCATTATCTAATTTAGCAGACTAATCCATTTTATTAAGATTTACAATTTTTTCTAAAATTCTCTTAATTTTATGATTAGATACTTCTGCTAGACCACTAGTCTGGGGATGATAAGCAGTTACAATCCTATGTTTAATATTAATTTTTTCCACCAATATTTCAATTCGTTCATTTTGAAAGTGAGCTCCTCCATAAGTAATGATTATTCTCGGCACCTGTCCCTCTCGCCTTTCTCTCTCCCTTTTCATTCTATTTTTACGTTCTATTCATTGGGTGTGATTAAAGGATAAATTTGGAGCAGTTCTTTTAATTAAAAAAAAATGTAATAATATATACATGTATGTATGTGTGTGTGTGTGTGTCTATATATATTCCTAAAAATCAAAGATTTCAACTTCTAAAGTAAAATTTAGGGGCATTTCATTTTTTTTTGAAATATTCCCTACTCGCTGACTCCGATCACATGTTTTATGTTGTATATTAATATCTCTAAACATATTAGACCAATAAAATCTAGATTGTAAAATTTTGTGAACAGTTCTATCAATCCAATATCATTGTGAACAGTTCTATCAATCCAAAAATGACCTCCAAATTCAGAATCATGATATTTTTGGATAATTTCTTCAATTTCTTGATAAGACACACATCTGTGAATAACTAAATCTTTGGATTATTTGTACAAATATGGGTCATCCTAAAAATAAAATTTTGCATCGTGAATGAACTTCTTTTCTTTTTATTTTTCAACCCATATGGTAAAATGCCACTAACAATGTAGTTTACAATATCAGTATACCACGGTATTTCCCATTCTTTAATAGCATAAAGTTGTTCACCAGGAAAAGTTTCATTAATTTCTTTTTCAAGATCAAATGTTTCTTCCTGTTCCAATCTAGATAAATGATTAGCAATTTGATTATTAGATCCTTTCCTATCGACTACCACAAAATCAAATTCTTGTATCAGAAGTACCCATTTAATTAATCTTGGTTTCACATCCTTGTTTTGCATAAAATATTTTATAGCTGAGTGGTCTATATGCACAACATATTTACCTCCAATTAGATATGACCTAAACTTATCAAAAGCATAAACAATGGCTAATAACTCTCTTTCAGTAATGATATAATTAATTTGAGCAGCATTAAGAGTTTTACTATCATAATATATAACTTTAAAAATTTTGTCATATTTTTGTCCAAGTACAGCTCCAATATCATACCCAATTGCATAATCACTAGCATCTAATCACTAGCATCACACATTAATTCAAATATTTTCTCCAAATCAGATAAAACAATTATAGGAGTAGTGATCAATTTCTCTTTCAATGTTTCAAAGGCATTAAGGCACTAATGATTGAAATCAAATTTTGTATCTTTTTCCAAAAGTTGGCATAATGACTTTGTAATTTTTGAAAAATCTTTAATATATTTGAAAAATCTTTAATATAATCTTTAATATATCGCCTGTAAAAACTAGCATATTCTAAAAAGCTCCTAACTCCTTATACAGTAGTAGGTGGAGGAAGGTTAGATATAACTTAAATTTTTGTCAAAACAACTTTCATGCAATTTTCTGAAATTTTATGCCCAAGCACAATTCCTCCAGCAACCATGAATTTACATTTTTCCTAGTTTAATACTAGATTTATCTTTTCACATCATTCTAGAATTTTGTCTAAATGAGTTAGACATATTTTTAGTGAAGTTCCAAACACAGAAAAATTATCCATAAAGACTTCTATCCCTTTTTCAATTAAATCACCAAAAATCGATATCATACATCTTTGAAATGTCGCATGTGCATTATATAAACTAAAGAGAATTCATTGAAATGCAAAAGTACCATAAGGAATAGTAAAATTTATCTTCTCTTGATCCTCTGGAGCAATTAGTATTTGATGATAGCCAATATATCCATCTAAAAAGCAAAAATATTTGTGCCCTACTAGCCTATCCAACATCTGGTCCAAAAAGGGTAAATGAAAGTGATCTTTCCTTGTGGCCGTATTTAATTTTTGATAATCTATGTAGATTCACCATCCAATGACTTATCTTGTTGAAACTAATTCATTATTCTCATTTGTCACCACAGTCACACCTCCGTCTTAGGAATACAATGAATCAGACTCACCCAAGCACTGTCTGAAATATGATACATTATTCCCTCATTTAACCATTTTAAAATTTCTTTTTTAATAACTTCTTTCAACATCAGTTTAATCTCCCTTGAGGACCAGCTTTTGGTTTATGATGTTCTTCCAATAAATTTATGTGAATATAAACCAAAGGACTGATTCCTTTAATATCAGCTAATGTCCATCCAAAGGCTTTCTTTTATCTTCTTAAAGTTTCCAAATTTTTGTTCTTGTGCTTCATGCTTCAGTTAATTCTGAGGATACAATAACAGGTAATGTGGATAAATCTCCTAAAAAAATATTTTAATAGTGTAGAAAGTGTTTTCATTTCTAGTTCAGGAGGTTTCCCAATCGATGAAATCAATTATTATTATTATCCATAGGGTCTAATAATTCAAATTATTCCTGAACATAATCCAATTCTTCATTACTCACTTCCATATATTCATTTTGAATTATATCCTCATCCTCAAAATCTAAATATTCTTCTTCAGTATTCTTTTCAAATGCACTCATAAAATGTTCATTGCTTAAATAGTCGTTAATTTCCTTTCTGAAGCATTCATCCTCTCTTCCTTTTTCTAGATATCTCATTGACTTTGCAATATTAAATGTGACCTCTTGATCTCTAATTCTCATTGTTAATTGTTCTTTCTGCACATCTATCAAAACTTTTCCATTGGTAAGAAATGGTCTTCCTAAAATGATAGGAATTTCTTTATCTTCCTCCATATCTAACACAATAAAATCCACAGGAAAAATAAATTTAGCAACCTTTACTTAAACCTCTTCTATAACTCCTTTAGGATAGGTAATCAAACGATCAACTAACTGAAGAGTTACAGTAGTAGGAGAAATTTCTCCTAAACCCAACCTTCTGAAAATTTATAGAGGCATAAGATTAATACTGACTCCCAAATCACATAAAGCTTTTCAAAAAAATCTTTCCCCAATAGCACAAGGAATAGTAAAACTACTAGGATCTTTATGTTTTTTAAGAAGCTTTTTATGAATTATAGCGCTAAACTCCTCATTAAGTGCAATAGTCTCATTATCTATAAACTTCCTTTTTTGTTAAGTATATCCTTCATAAACTTTAAAAGGCTTGGGATTTGTTCCAGTGCTTCAACAAATGAAATGTTTATTATCAATTTCCTCAAAATTTCCAAAAGTTTATAAATTGGTTATCTTTGTTTTTCTTCTTAAAACCTTGAGGAAATGGGGACGGTGGTCTTTCTACAGTAATTTTCATTGGTTTGATAGGATATTTTGACTCAAAATGAAAATCTTCATTTGATTTTTCATTTTCCACCCCTTCTTTTGCAACTTCAACTTCAACTTCTTTTGAACATTTGTTTCCAATTATTTTCCACTTCTCAGTTGAACAACCTTAATTTGCTCTTTGTTCTGATCTTTAGGATTAACTTCAACATTACTAAGCAAAGTTTCTAGAGGTCTATTGCTAAGTCTATTGCTAAGTGCAGTAGCAATAGTGCAGTAGCAATACATCCCAATTGATTTTTCATGTTTTTAATTGCAGCTCCTTGACTTTGTATTTGACTTCCCATTTGCAATAATAATTCTTCCATTGACAAATTCTTCTCCTTACTTTGCAAATTGCTATTGAAACCTGGAGAGTAATAAGATTTGTAGTTCAAATTCCCTTGATTGTTAGAGTTTCCCAGAGTTTCCCAATGGGTTCGTAGAGTTTCCCAATGGGTTCGCAACATTATTTCCCCATTGCAGATTTACTGCATTAGAGTTATTGTTACTCCAACTGAAATTTGGGTGATTTTTCCAACCAGGATTATAATAATTAGAATAAGGATCATTAGATCGATTGTTTATTGCATTTAAAGTCTCATATGAAAATTGAGATTCTATCATTTGTCCGAATGAATTTTTCTCAAGTATTTGGGGTATCTGAGAATAATTCATTAAATATTGATCTATCTTCTTTGATGTTGCAACAATTTTAGCAGCCACCATAGATATTGCATCAGAATCATGAATACTAGCTACTCTTTTTAGATTTACCCTTTTAGAGGGTCATTGAAAATTATTAGTAGCCATCTCTCTCTTATACGTTTCATTAAATGGTTTTGACATTAATGATCCACCACCAACATCATCAATTATTGATCTAAGAGATCCAACCAATCCATTATAAAAAGTTTGAATCATTAACCAATCTGGCAACACATGGTGTGGACACTTTCAAAGGAGATCTTTAAATATTTCCCAAGCTTCATAAATTTATTCTTTTTCAAACTAAGAAAAAGAAGTAATATCATTTCTAAGCATAACAGATTTCGATGGTGGGAAATATTTAGATAAAATTTTTTGTGATAAGTCTCCCCAAGTTCTGATAGATCCAGATGCTAACGAGTTTAACGTTTAACTAGCTTTATCCCTTAGTGAAAAATAAATAAGTCTAAGTCTAACGACATCATTCGACACACCATCGTATTTAAATGTAGCACATAATTCTAGAAAACTAGCAAGATGTAAGTTAGGATCTACAGTCGATGTTCCCGTAAACTAATTGTTTTGAACCATTTGGATAATAATAGGTTTAAGCTCAAATGAATTGGCAGCTACAACAGAGTTTTGTATACTCAAATGAATTGCATCGACTATAGAATTAACATAATCTCTTAAAGGTCTTTGATGATGTTCATTTTTATTTCCAAAATTAATTAAGTTGAAGCCATTTTGTTCAAATTATCTCTCTTTTTATTGTTTTCAAATTTTTTTTATTGTTCTTTCTAACTCCGAATCATAAGGTATTAAACTTACTGATCGTAAACTACTCATACACAAACATAATAAGAAATAAAAATAAGCAAACACACTAAAATATAAAAAAATTTAATTAAACTACAAATAGCTTTTCAGTTCAAACAAAATGTTCTCAATTATAAAGTAATTTACTGTTACTCCCCAGCAACGACACTAAAAACATGATGCAGGCAATTTTGTGTACGAGTAGTTTATATGCAGTTCAATCCCAACAACACTAATAGTAAATATGCAGTTCAATCCCAAAAAAAATAAGTTCAGTTAAAATAATTTTATCTTGTAAAAGCTTTAAGCTGTCATATTCATAATAATAACGCAAGTATACGTATCGCTAAAGTAATAAAGGGCTTTAATGGAGTCATATCAATCCCATAGGGAGTTGGAAATTCTTCTGATTCTAACGTCAAACATAATAGTCAAACTATAAAACTTAAGTAAGCAAAACAAATCTAAAGTAAATTTAATGTGCGCTAAATGAAATGCAATTAAAAGAACTAAGTTAACTTAATTAATTGCTAAACTTAAAAAGTAAACTTATAAAGACTAAACAAATTTTTGAAATGAAAAGTTCAAATTTAATAAAACATCCTTCCCCTTTAAATTGAGTTTATGGAGTGTGAAGAAATTAAAATCATCTAAAATACATATAAAATTATATTGTGCCAAATTGGAGCAATCCTATTCTTTATCCTCTAAGAATAAATAAAGAACATTGACTAATCCAGAGTTTGGTCTTTAAATTCATGGTTAGGTTGAGAGGTTACTGGTTGCCACTCTAGAGCTCTTACTTCTCCCTCGCATGAGGGCTAACAATCTCTCTTTAGTTTCCAAGCAACTGGACCAAATTGAGGATTTTAATCTCTTACCTTAAAATCTCTAATTCTACGCCCATCAAAGTATATTTCCCTATTTATTTACAGGAAACCCCATGGATTACATTCTCACCCATGAAATTGAATACGACTCTTACCTTGTTGTAGAAAGCATAGCCCTTTTAGATCATATGTTTCTTAACAAATTTTAGCCATTCAATTGGCAAGATCAAATAATAAATGAAAATCAGAGTTTAAATCATCACAATTTATTGACATTTAAAACCTTACAAAACAGAACTAATTCTTCACAAAACCATATCTCATTGTAGGGAGAAGGATAAAGAAGACTACTCAGAATTCATGAGAAGGATACGACAAAACATGGATTTCATATATAAAAATAAGTTTACAAAACAAAGAAAGAAAAGAACCCTACTTGTCTCACACTCATTCCCAAGTAAATACCTAGAAGTTCTCTTTAAGCACTTTCTCTCTTTACAATCACACTCAATTCTCTCTTAGAAGTGTAATGAAGAAGAAATCTCTCACATTCCCTCTCCTCTTACAACCCTAAAAGAAAGTCCTCTCTTCTCTAAGACTTCTCTCTCACGCCAAAACCTTCCTCTCAATCTCATGACCCCACTCTCTTCTCTCTTATCTAGACTCCTCTCCTTTTTAATTATGGACAACCTTCTTTCAAAAGGAATTCAAAATTTCCTCCAATTTCCCCACCAAAAGGTACTTCTTTTAACACCAAGAGACAAGTCCCTTCATCCAAGAGACGTATCTCTTCATTAAAGAGCCTTTCTAAAGTGTTTAGATGCTTTGAATCACTTCATGGAACGTTTGAATTGTTTAGAGCCTTAAAAAAACACTGAAAAATAGTCATGAATTGCCTTACTTCATCTTAATTCGTCTCTGGAGCTTCTGGTGTCAGTTCTAGCACCTCTGACATCAGGCTAATGAAGTCAGTGTTGTTCTCTGGATTCTTGCACCTTTAGCACCAATTGTGATGCTTTTGGTGCCACTTCTCCTTAAAATGGTGCCTTTGGTGCCAATTTCTGGCGCTTCTAGTGCCAACTCTCTAGAAAATGGCACCTCTCGCACTAGTTCTGGTGCCAGGATCATGAAAATCTCCATTTTTGGCTCCAAATTTCTTCCTTTTTGCTACTTTTTGCTCCAAATGCCTAAAATTGATATACTTACAAAAAAAAACATGAAAAATACACTTCTTTAAAGTGTAATATCACCAAAATAAGCATAAAATGTATACATAAAATAATACATTATTTTGGTGCATCAAGGGGTAATGATGATTTATAAGTGGCGTGGAGTTGTGTGGTCATGTTTGTGGTAGTGGATGTGTAGGTGGATGTGTAGAGGTGTTGCATCTTGATGTGTTTGTGTGTAGAGTTGATTGTGTGTCGATGTGTTTGCATTTAGATGTGGAGAGGCAATGGTGATGCTATTGTGGCACTACTATTTTTCTCTGAGCTGCGATAAATATTTTTTATGACATCCTATTTATGTTGATTAGATTATTTCATGCTAGTATACATAATGGTTAAAACTAGAGAGTTTGTTTCATCTGTGAAGTGGGATAAGGATACAAAGATAATATTTTGCAACCTTTGTCTCAAAGAGGTCAACCTGGGAAATAAGACAACAACATATTTCAACAAACAAGGGTGGCAAAATATTATTAATAAATTCAAGAAAAGTACAGTCAGAGAATATGATATGATGTAGTTAAAAAATTAGTGGGATTAGCTAAATAAGGATTGAAAAATGTTGAAGAAATTGAAGTGAGGATCTGAGCATGGGTAGGATCCGATAAAGTAAATGATTGATGCTTCCGAGGAGTGCTGGGTAGAGAGGTTGGTGGTGACCATTTTTGAAATGTCCTATATTTTTGTCAAATTTTTATTAGTTTTCAAGTCCAACAACATGTTATATGAATTTGTCGATGGTTTCTATTGTAAAAATAATTAAATGCAGTGGAATTGATCTTGAGTTGGAGGAGAAGTTAGAGCGTATGTTTGGACGCGTCGTGATAATGAGTAACAATGCATGTGCCCCCAATGAGGCGAGGTTTGGTGACATCCCCAAAAGTTTGGAAGTAGAACACTAGTGATTCCAATGAAGGCCTCAGTCTGAACCTCCATGAAGTTGAGTGCACTAGCTGGTCAAAGTGTCCTTGGGTTGAGGTTGAGAAAGAGAAAGAGAGAATTTCTTTCCTTAGAAGCCATATGTTATAGTTTGTGGCTTCATGCACCAATGCCTCAACCTATCACAAGAAATTTCTATCTAGTAGGTTATGCAAATTTTAGAGGCAACTCCATAAATTTACAAGGACATGTCGTTGTACTTTTTCTCTATAAAGTTGCTTAAAGATTTAACCTAGAGAGATTTTTTCATGACGATGACTGCTGATCGTAGGGTGGCTTACCTATGTTATTTTCATGGAAGTTGTGACATTTGAGGGACACTTTTTTTATTAGATTTTTGTGGAACATTTTATATTTGTTATTTGTTTATTTACTTTGAATATATTTTTTTTGCTTATGGTTTTTCGTGCTACTTTAGATATTTATGTTGCTTTGGACATGCCTCTTTCCTTGAGAGCTTTTCATTCCTCATTATGTTTTTTATTTACTTCTTTAATGTTATTTGCTTATATGGGTTTTGTTCATAACCTTATATGATTGCAGCTAATTCATTGAAGCTTATATGTTAGCCACTTTGATACTCAAATACATGGATGCAAATAGAGAAAGACATAGAAGGAGAGTTGCAACTGCAGTAGCTTGATGTATGATTATTATAACTTATACATTGAGTGCTCCCCTTGCATGACAACCTCATATGCTGTAAGAAAATGTTATGGAGAGTTGCTTGCGGGCCGCCCAATGAGATTTAACAATATTTTTCACATGATACAGACAATATTCACTGATTTATTAGAGGAGCTACTAATGGAAGATTTTATGTATGTATTGTAAATATCTTTCAATAATACAACACACACAAGGTAGCGCAATTAGTAAATATGCAGATCAATCACAATAAAAATCACTTCAGCATAAATAGTTTTATATTTTAAAATCTTTAATCTTTAAGCTACTAAGCTACCAATCCTAATAATTAGCAAGTGTATGTATCACTCAAGTAATAAAGGGCTCTAATTGAGTTCTGAGTATTGATCCAGCAGGGAGGAAAAAATTCTTATGGTTATAATGTAAAACACAATATTCAAACTATAAGAACTTAAGTAAGAAATATAAATATAAAGTAAATTTAATGTAAGTTAAATGAAGTGTATCTAAAAGAACTAAGTTAATTATGCTAATTTTTAAACTTTAAAGTTAAACTTACTAAGACTAAACAAAGTTTTGTAACAAAGAGTTCAAATTTAAGAAAGCATCATTCCCCTTTACAATGAGTTTATGGCTAGTGAACTAATTAAAACCATTTAAAATTATATAAAATTGTATTGTGCCAAATAGGAGCAATCCTATTCTTTACCATCTGTCAAGTGCATAAAGAACATTGGCTAAATGATGTGCCCTTAGCGCGTGCTATTTTTTGCGTGTTTTATGTCAATTTAATTCCTCTGAGATAACGCCAAAAATTTGACCCTACCAATAATTACGTAGTAATTTAGCTTTCAGAAGACGGTCAAGAACTTAACCCAATATATATTTAACAACTCATATGAAAAATCAAAATATTATAAAATATATAAAATAGTTCACACACTAAGGTTTCTACACAAGTGCACGTATCGCTTCAAGTAATATAGGGCTTTCTTTAAAAACCCCAGTATCAATCCCACAAACAAGCAAGGTAATAAATCCTTTAGGATAATTCTAGTTTACTACTATGAGGAATTAGTTTAGAAGGTTGAATAAAGTGATTTTAATGTATGTTAATAGTACTAAGTTTACTAAATTAATTTCTAAACTTTAAAGTTAAATTTACTAAGACTAAACAAAGTTTTGTGATGAAGAGTTCAAATTTAAGAAAGTATCCTTCCCACTACAATGAATTTTTGGTTAATGATAGAGATAAATGGTTCGAATTTGTATTGTGCCAAATATGAGCAATTTTAATTCTCTACCCTGATTCAGTGTTGTAGAGAATCATTGGCTAATCTCAGGTTTAGTCCCTAAATCCATGGTTAGGCTGGGAGGATACTGGCTCTCACTCTAGAGCTCCCACTTCTATTTTTCTGAAAGCTAACGCTCACTTTAGTTCTTAAACACTAAGACCAAATTGGGGATCTTAGTCTGTCACCCTAAAATCTCCAATTATATGCCCAATAAAGTATATTTCCATATTTATTTGCACCTAATTCCATGAATGAAACACTCCTCTATGGAATTAAATGTGATTCTTACTCTCTTGTAGAACTCATACTCCATTTCTCAGATCATATGTTCTCCATTTCTCAGATCATATGGATCATATGTTTCACAATAGATTTAAACATTTCAATTAGCCAGATCGAAAAGTAATTTAAGAACGGAGTGGAAAAATCATTACAATTTATTTTATATTTTAAAATGGCACATCCAAATTACCTCTTCATTTCATCATATCTTAGAGTAGGGAGAAAGATAAAGAAGTCTACTCAGAACTCATGAGGAAGATATGACAAAACACAGATTATATATTTATAAACAAGTTTACAAATTAAAAAAATGAAAGAACACAAGGGTTTAACTTCTAAATTTCTATAATTTGGTATACCAAATATAATAGCATAACTTAAGAAAATTTTTTAATAACTTAAGTCAAAACTAAAAGTATAAGAGCATCTAATAGTCAAGTCTAAGATTTCTGATTCTCTATTCATTTCAAGAAGAATTGCAATTTATCATATTAAAGTCACTTAAAATATCCATATGAAAAAGAACTTCATGAGAACTTATTAGTAAGGATACTAATACTCAAATACAATTTTAAAAAATGTAAAGCCTTCGTCCTCAAGTTGATTCAAGTGAAGCCAATTTTTGATTAGGAATCTCCTCAAGCTTCTCCTCACATACTTTTCTTTTCTTTTTCTTTTTTTTTCTTTTAGGATCATTTTTAATCCTTTTTCTTCTTCTTTTTCATGTGAGGATTACTATATCTGGATAGCCTTTAATAATTTTGAACTTCACCATCCTCTTCTTAAAGATAAAAACTTTTCACATTCCTTCACTTTATAAATTCATATTAGCTTTGAAGATTATAAAGCCTCATTCTTTTCTTCTTACATGAAACTCTAAGATTCTTAATACTTCAAAAATATAATTTCCTTTACTTTAAATAGAAAAAAAACATATTCCTAACCATAGTCTCATTCTTTCGTACCAAATATCACTCTAGAATCAACTTTTATTATTGAAAACTTTTACTTAAGTCTACTAAATATTTAGAAAAATAAATATAGTTATCAAAAGTTAGCATCTAATACCAAGGGTCATGTTAAATTATTTTTTTAAAATATAGCTAATTGAGGACAAATAAAATTTAGTTTCATTCTTTTAAAGAAAATTTTCTTTCCCCCAAACTTAAATTTTTAAATATTTTGTAACCAATTCCGTAAAATGTAGCAGGAAGAAAAAGTAAAAGTTGAATCTATTAACTACTACAACATCCTATCAAATTCATATACATTCATAATCAGGATAGAATGACTACAGAAGAAAGCGAATCTAGCTTAAAACATGCATGCAATAATACTAAACTAAAAGGAAGTATACTCACTTTAAGATTTTATTTTTCTTCCTACCCCCAAACTTGATTTTTAACATGTATAACATTTAGTACATAAAATATAAGTAGGAAGAAAAATAGTTTATAAATTCTATCTACCAAAAATGTCTATAAAAAATATCTACAATTATTTATCAAGATAGAAAACATTTAGTAGAAAGTAAATCAAAACTAAACATGCTTGATAAAATTGAAAGAAAGGTCTAACAAAAAGGATAGGTCTCATCATAGGAATATATATATTGTAACACAAACACAAACACACATGATAAATGAGGTCAATTTTTCCCTTAACTCATTGCATCTCACTAACTTACTTTTAATTTCTAACGGAATATCTACACAGATATATTGGGTACTTATAAATGATTTTATAGATTCTAATCCCAAAGATAAGATTATCCCTGATATATTGGTTCTTGAGCACCAACCCCAGGCATCACCATATCCCATTCATTAAGCACCTCTAGCAATTATAAGGATAGTGTAATATCATCCACATGTTACTCATCAAATAGGCTAGCTACTCTTATCAAATGAAAATAAGGTTAAAGAAAGGAAGTAATAAAGTTGAAATGTAACTAACACTGTTAAAATTCATGATGTCTCTTGTACAAATCAAGTTGAGGTGAGACTCAAGTTGTAGTGAACTTGTCAATCCAACTACTACAAGAGAACATACAAGTTTAACCATAATAAGAAGTTAAGAAGCACTTCCCTCATGACACACAAAAAGCAAATCAAACCACTAACAATTCAAACATCTACTAATCATCAATCAAACTAATTAATCCACAATAAAACAAACATAATACAACACTAACAATCATAACTCTCAAGCACACTAAATCAAACCACACTGATAACTATGGGTTGCTTCCCATAAATTGCTTTGCTTAACGTCGTTAGCCCGACAAATGATTCCACCTAGATCAAAATTTCATTTAAGTAATCCTTGATCAATCACCCAATTTTTTCCAGATATAGGGATTCCTACAAAGTCCTAGAATTTAAAATTTTATTTCAGCTCTTCTTTTTCAAATTGATTCATATCCTTGTTCCTCATATTTCTTTTTATATCCAATACTCTTCTAGTAATTTTTTTAATTTTCATATTAATATCAATCTCGAAATTTATAAGAAATGGATCTTTATATGATACTTCATGATCTCCCAAATTTTGGATCAGATTCTTTTTAGATAATTTAGATTCTAGATCAAATTCTTTTAGGTTACTCTTTTAGGTTACTCTTGTTTCTATTACTCTTGACTTTCATGTAATCTTCTAATTCTTCCCCTTGGTACTCAGTAAATGGTGGAGGTGGTCTTTCCCATTAGTTTTTCAATATCCATATCCTCATATCTCAACTCAAAGTACTTTTGAAATATATTTTCAAATTCTCTTCTAAATATCAGTTCAATAATTTCATATTGCTCATCATTCATTTGCTCATCATTCATTTCTTTAGGATTTATCTCAGAGTAACTAGGTAAAATCTCTGGGGGTAACTGTTAATTGCATTAATAATCTGCCCCAGTTTGTTTTCTATATTCCTTATTGCGACCTCTTGTTTTTCCAACTCACTCTTCATTTGAATCACAACCTCTTCTAACATTAATTCCTTCTCCTGGTCCCATGGGTTGGAGTTAAATTGAGGAGGATTATTAATTGAGTTAATAATTCGCCCTAATTAGTATTCCATATTCCTTATTGCGGTCCCTTGACACTCCAACTCACTCTCAATTTGAATAACAACATATCTTAATAAATCCTTCTCCTCATTCTGGGGGTTGAAGTTAAAATTATGAGGTAAAGAAAGTTCATCGTTATAATAGCCATGATTATTCCAACTACATGTCCGATTAAATTGATTATCTTTCCAAAACTGGTCTTCTCCTCCAAAATTATTATTCCTATTAAAATTCAAATGATTTTCCCAACCTGGATTGTAATAATCAGAATAAGAATTATGTATCTCATGGCCATATCTTTCTATGTATTGTTCCAACTTCCTCTATCTACAATCTGAGAAATTAAAATTGTAAGCATATCTTCTTCAAAATTTGCCACTCTCTTGGGGTTTACTCATTTAAATCTACAAGCATTATAATCCAAATCTGAATATTCATTATATCATTGATCCACCATTTTTACATTAAATTCATGGAGTCTTTTCTAATTCATCCTCCTCCTAAAAGTTCTCTCTAAATCAGAGTTGTAAAATCCAAGGTTTGCAGCTCCTGAACTACGCAAACAAATTTAAAGACGTAACTAATAGGATAGATATCAAAAATATTTTTGGTATTTTTTATTTTTTTAAAATAAACACACAATAACTAAACACTAGATAATAATACTATAACTTCCAAATCTAAGTCTTACAGATTTAACTAAAATTCTCCTAACGTTCTTACCAAATCCTCCTCGACAACGACCACAAAAACTTGATGCACCCCTAGCACGTGCTGTTTTTCTACGTGTTTTATGTCAATTTAATTTCTTTGAGACACCCTAAAAAATTTGACCTGACCAGTAATTACGCAATAATTTAGCTTTCAGAGGACGACCAAGAACTTGACACAATCTATATTTAACAGCTAATATGCAAAATCAAAATATTATAAAATATAGAAAATAGTTCACACACTAAGGGTTCTACGCAAGTGCACTTATCGCTTCAAGTAATAGGGCTTTCTTTAAAAACTTCAGTATCGATCTCATGAAGAAGCGAGGTAAGAAATTCTTTAAGCTAATTATAGTGTACTACTATAAGGAATTAATTTAGAAAGTTGACTAAAGTGGTTTTAATGTATGCTAACGGAACTAAGTTTACTAAATTCATTTATAAACCTTAAAGTTAAATTTACTAAGACTAAACAAAGTTTTGTGATGAAGAGTTCAAATTTTAAAAAGTATTCTTCCCACTACAATGAATTTTTGGTTAATGATAGAGATAAATGGTTCGAATTTGTATTGTGCCAAATATGAGCAATTTTAATTCTCTACCCTGATTCAGTGTTGTAGAGAATCATTGGCTAATCTCAGGTTTAGTACCTAAATATGTGGTTAGGCTAGGAGGATAATGGCTCTCACTGCAGAGCTCCTACTTCCCTTCCTTTGAAGGCTTATGCTCGCTTTAGTTCTTAAACACTAAGAACAAATTGGGGATTTTAGTCTGTCACCCTAAAAGCTCCAATTCTATGCCCAACAAAGTATATTTCCTTATTTATTTGCATCTAATTCCATGAATGAAACACTCTTCCATGGAATTAAATGTGATTCTCACTCTGTTGTAGAACTCATATTCCATTTCCCGGATCATATGTTTAACAATAAATTTTAACATTTCAATTGGCCAGATCAAAAAATAAATTAAGAACAGAGTGAAAAAATCATCACATTTTATTTTATATTTTAAAATGGCACATCCAAATTATCTCTTATTTTCATCATATCTTAGAGTAGGGAGAAAGATAAAGAAGTTTACTCAGAACTCATGAGGAAGATACTACAAAACACAGATTTTATATATATAAACAAGTTTACAAAATAAAGAAATGAAAGAACACAACTTATCTTAGACTTCTCCTAAAGCAAATCCCTCGAAGTTCCCTTGTGGCACTTTCTCTCTTTACAATCAACACTAAATTATCACTTAGAAGTGTAATGAAGAAGAAACCTCTCACCTTCCTTCTCCTCTTACAATTCTTCAAGAAAATCCTCTCACACACACTCACGCACACACACACACACACACAAACACACACACACAAACACAGAAACCCTCACACAAGCATACACATGAGAGGCACCAAGCCCTCTTTTTTAAAGAGACAAAAATTCCCTCATTTTTCCCAAGAAACAAATCTATTTATCCAAAAGTCATGTCTCTTCATTCAAGAGCCTTCTCCAAGTGTCTAGATGCATTGAATCACTTCATGGTTTGAGAGCCTTCTAGAACATCAAAATCAGCCAAAAATCTGTCCATAACCGTCCCGGGCACTGTCAGTGTCGGTCTGGGCACCGTCGGTGCCACTTTTCATCACTTCTCTAGACTTGGGTACCATCGACGTGGCTCTGCATCAGCTCTACTGTTTCGCTCTGTTTGGCTCCGTTTTAGCTCCGTTTCGCCCCACTTCAGCTGCGTTTCGTTCCTAATAGATAGACCTACAAAATAAGCATGAAAACAACCTTTTTTTAAAGTGTAATTTCATTCAAAAATGTGTGAGAAGTGTAAATGAGATTAAGCATAGAAAGAAATATCAAAATGTGTCAGGATAAAATTTTCTTTCTAGCTCGTTTTTGCTCTAAATTGCATCATTTTTGCATCTTTTTCTCCAAAACTCCATTCCTTGTCCCTGGAACTAAAAATATGCAAAATACCTTCCTTTAAAGTGTAATATCATTAAAAATCATTAAAATTGAGCATAAAATATATATGAAAAAGTAGTCATTTAGGCGTATCACTAATTCAGAGTTTGGTCCCTAAATCTGTGGTTAGACTGAGAGGATACTAGCCCCCCCTCCCTGGCTCCCACTCCAGAGCTACCACTTCCCCCTCCTGTGAGGGCTAACAATATCACTTTAGTTTCCAAGTAACTGAAACAAATTGGGGATTTTAGTATGTCACCCTAAAAACTCCAATTCTACACCCATCAAAATACATTCCCTTATTTTTTTGCACTCAACCCCATTGAATACATTCTCATCCATGAAATTGAATGTGACTCTCACCTTATTGTAGAAAACATAGCCCTATTGGATCTTATGTTTCTCTACAAATTTTAACATTTCAATTGGTAGGATTGAAATGTAAATGAAAATCAGAATTTGAATCATCATAATTTATTGACAGTTAAAATATTACACAACAATATTAATTCTTCACAAAATCATATCTCATTATAGGGAGAGGGACAAAGAAGACTACCCAAAATTCATGAGGAGGATACCAAAAAACATGGATTTTATATATAAAAATAATTTTACATAATAATGAAAGAAAAGAGCACAACTTATCTCACACTCCTCCTCAAGCAAATCCCTTGAAGTCAACTTGAAGCACTTTCTCTATTTACAATCACACTCAATTCTCTCCTAGAAATGTAATGAGGAAGAACTATCTCACATTCCCTCTTCTCTTATAATCTCTAGAAGAAAATCCTCTCCAAAACCTAACTCTCTACTCTCCCCTAAGGACTCCACATGCCACACACTCAAAGAAATCTAGACTTCTTAAGAGCGGCGCCACTCTTCTCTAAAGGAATTAAAAATTCCCTCAATTTTCCTAAGAAACAAACCTATTCACACCAAAAGACAAATCCTCTCATCCAAGAGACATATCTCTTCATTCAAGAGCCTTTCTCAAGTATCAAGATGCATTGAACCACTCCATGGGGCGTTTGAATTATTTGGAGCCTTCTAGAACATCTCAAAAATAATCAATAACAACCAACAATTCATTTAGATTCATCTCTGGTGCCTCTGGCACCTGTTTACTGGAGCTAAGCGCTCCTCTCTAAAGTCTAGCACTTCTGGTGCCTCTAGTGCTGCTTATCTGTAAAATGGCATCTCTGGCGACAATATGCTGAAAACTACATTTGACTCCAAATTTCTTCTTTTTTGCTCTTTTTTGCTCCAAATGCCTAAAACAATATACCTACAATAAAACATGAAAATAACCTTCTTTAAGGCACAATATCACCAAATTTAAGCATAGAATGTATACATAAAATTGAACATTCTATTTGTGTATCAAAATCCCCCAAATTTAAATGTTACTTGTCTTTAAGTAACTCTTTTACTATGTAAAAATATGACTTATGGTAGAGATTAACTTATGAACTTCCACAATTTGGTTTAATAAATATAATAATATAACTAAAGAAATTTTTTTAATAACTTAGGTTAAAACTAAAAGTATAAGAACACTAAGTACTCAAATCTAAGATGTTTGATTTTCTATTTATTTCAAGAAGAATTGTAATTTGTTATATCAAATACACTTAGAATGTCTATATGAAAAAGAATTTCATGAAAACTTTGTTAGTAAGGATGCCAATATTCAAATACAAGTTTAGAAAATGTAATAAAGCCTTTTTTCTCAAGTTGATTCAAGTGAAACCAATTTTTGATTATGCATCTCCTCAAGCTTCTCGTCACATGTTTTTCTTTTCTTTTCATTTAGGATCATTTTAAATCCTTTCTTTTCTTTCTTTTTCATGTGAGGATTACTATATCTAGATAGACTTTAATAATTTTGAACTTTACTATTCTCTTCTTGAAGTTAAAAACTTCTTACCTTCTAACTTTATAAATTCATATTAGCTTTGAAGATTTTTTCATAAAGTCTCATTTTTTTCTTTTTTCTTCTTATATGTTTTTTCTTCTTATATGAAACTCTAAGATTCTTAATACTTCAAAAATACAATTTTCTTTCCTTAAATAAAAAAAAAACCATAGTTTTATCCTTTCTCACTAAAAATCTTAACTCTAGAATTTACCTTCATTATTGAAGATTTTTGCTTAAATTTAATATACTATTTAGAAACAAAATATAGTCATCTAAAGTCAGACTCTAATACCAAAGGTCATATTAAATTAATTTTTAAAAAATATAGATAATTGAGGATAAATAAAATTTTAGTTTTCTTCTTTTAAAGATATTTTCCTTTCCCCCGAATTTTTGAATTTTTTTTCCTTTTTAATAAGTAAAGCATTCAATACAAAAAATATATGTGGAAAGAAAATAGTAAATACATTAAAATAAAACTAACTTATAGAGGGTTATGAACATGAAACTTGGCTCTGACACATTGCAGGTATTAATTTAAACAATATAGGCTTTAAAGCATTAAATGAAACATAATATATCAACATGATTTGCTGAGAAAAGGTGAATTAAAAACATACAAAGTAAATTAAAGAAATAAACAATGCTGAAATAAAAATAAAAAATTTACATCAATACATAAACAAGTTCAATAATACTACTTACCAAACACATTAAAGTCCAAAATTATAACAACAACAATAAAATGAAACAAACGACAACTAATGACAACAGGTAAAACCCAATAACTCATTAGTCATCTTCTTCCTCTTCTTCTTCTTCCTCCTCTTCTTCTTCTTCATCTTCTCCTTCTTTGTCTTCAAAGTGATGTTGCACATAAGGAGTAAAACTGGGGTTTGTTGAAAATTCTACAGTATGGTCACCCCTAAGATATCTAACCATAGCCTGTTGATATGCAATATCATGTTGAACTCTTTTCTGCTGATATTCATCATTATGAATATTCCTTGATTCCAAACCACTTATTATATTATGTAATGCCACTATATCTGATTGCTAAATCATTAACTGCTCCATAATACTTTCAAGTGAATAAGTACGAGAAGTAGATGGCCTTACAACTGATGTAGAAGGTCTATCATTACCTCTATTTCCAGTTCTAGATCCAAAAAATGATTCAAATTTATGAACAGTGGGTTTCCTAATTGGTTTAAGTGGTTGTAACATTTCTTCATCTTTATCATGTCTTACTCGTGATTGTTCACATAAGGAGAAAGTAAGGGCATGATAACCTAAACTATCAAGGGTTCCACCCCTAGCAATACTCTGAGCATTATGCAGCATGAGAACACCAATACCGATAGCCTTCATTTAATGCAAAAATTTAATACCGCTCTCTCCTTAGTTACTCGCTAAGGTGATTTGATGGAAGAATTTTTGCAAAAATAAAGTAAATCTATGCGTTAGATTGTACATTTAACATGGAAGTAGAAAAATTTTTCTAGAAAAATTTACCTTATGATTATTCTTAATTTTTCATACTTCCCTTCCATTAGTAAGATAGACAATCACTTCATCAAGTGATGAATCAAAAAGCAAAAATGTAGAATACTCATAATGAAATTTGTTCTACAACCAGTATAGTGCATTAATCCTTTCTTGAGTAAATTCAACATTCTTCACTTTAAGTTAAACATGCTGATTAGAATTCAACCAATTCACAAAAGATAAGAACAATTGCTTCTGCAGTGAAGTAGCAAAAAGTCTTCCAATTCCGAGCTATGATTAACCTTTCAATAGAACCTATCGGGTTTGAGAACGCATGCTCCTGAATTAGTTTCCTTTTAACCATATGAGTATTGTAATTATACTGAGCTTTCAAATTAACAAATCTTCTCGTATTGAAACCTCCCAAAGTCTTTCCTCTTTTCACTCTTGGAGCCATAGCAATTTCAAAATAAATTCACATAAAATCCCAAATAAATGAACAATATCATAACTCAAACTCCAAAAATAGAAATACTTGGTAAGAAACTTTTCTCCATGGGTTTAAACTTCTTAAGAAACCATCAAAGTTTTGGATTCCCATAATGTAGGAAAAATGAATGGTGAAAATAAAAAATTTCTTAGTTAAAGTGAAGCTCTTCCCAAGGGAAGATAAAATACAAGACTCTTAAGCCTTCAAATCTCCTAAAATCCAAGAAATAATAAGCCCTAAGTTGAGTTTAGGCCTTAGTCTAGAGGCAGGAGACAAGCCGAGCAGTAAAAATGGGGTTTTACAGTGGATTTTCGCATTTTGAAAGAAATATGGGTGTTTTCGAGAAACTGGCACCAACACTAAAAATTTTCATATTTCAGTATTCTTAAAATCTACTATATACCAAACCACGCCAAACTCTAACTAACTTAAATTAACATTAATATTCATAATTAAACAATCTTCTAACAATAAACTTTCACAAATAACCCTAAACTCACATTTATATATAAAATCCACCATTTTACAAACCAACTCTTTTCAAACCACAATATTAAATTCAACTCGAAATCACACCATACAAACTAACGATGAAGACTAAATATCAAACACTTAACATTAGATACATATAAAGTTCAATAATGAAAATAAATGAAATCCAACACAAACACATAACACATAGATGCTCTCATCATCTTGAATATTTCCCATTGATTGGTAGTGTATGTATAAATTATAAAAAGGTCGATGAATCTTCTTCAATCCAAGCATTTTTTTTAAACATACGCACCATGCCATGTTCTATGCGCCCGGTATGTTCGAATTGTTTCTTCATCCTTCAATCTAAATGATCAAATATATAGAAGATGTTTCCAATTTAACTCATAATATTTTGTACCTCTTTCTCCAACTTCTTGATCCTTTTCAAAAAATCATGTGAACTATCAGGAAAGCAGGGCATAATAGGAGATGAATTTTGAGATGATTGATCCATAAAAATGTACATACTATTTTCCTCCCCATTTCCTATGGTTAGTGATGATGAGGGAGATTTTTGATTAAGGCCCAAAAATGGGCATGAATCCCTTAATTTAAAAATCCATTGGTCTATAGCATGCTTTGGTGGGTTTTTCATGGTTTAGTCTAGCTGTAGAGTCATAAAGTTCGTGGCTTTAAGGTGGCTAGGCCAATTTTAGTGCATGGGTCCAAGTGGGTCAATTTGGCTTAAAGTGGGTTTGGGTTTAGCTAGCCATGACCTTGAGCTAATTTAATTGGCTAAAATGGTGTAGAAGATTGTCACAAGGAGTTTAGAAAAAGAATTGAGTGATATTGAGTTGACTTGGAAGCTCAATTTGATGGATTTTGGCTCATGGCCAATTTTGGTGCATTTGGGTTAAACTTAGGTCTAGATTGGGCTAAGCTTGGGCTAAGTCCAAATTGATTATTGAAAATGGTAAATAGGAATGGAATGAAGAGTTTTCAACATAAATTTGGTGCCAATTTTGGGGCTAAGACAATCAATTTGGTGAAATTTGGAAACATAGCCAATTTGGGGCAAAATTGGGGATTTTTGGATTTGGGTTGAAGTTAAATGAAATTGAGGCCTCACCAAGGCCAATTGAAGGTTAATTTTGATGTGTAAGAATATTATGAAGATTTTAGGATTCAAATTGAGGCAAATTGAGTAGGCTATAGGTTCAATTTGGTGGAACCAAGTCATAGGGCCAAAGTTGGGGTTTTGACTTAGATCAAAATTAGGCTCAAAGCATGGGCAATTTGAGCTTGGATTTGATTTAGATTGATCATATAGAAGGTTAATTTAAATTTAGAATTGAAATTTAGGGAAATTGGGATGAAATAGATGGACATTTGAGGTAAATTTGGGGAAATTAGGCCTTTAAAGGCAATTTGGGAGTTTTTGGTCAAAATGATCAAATTGGTAAAATTGGGATGATCAAATTGGCAAAATGATCAAATTGGTAAAATTGGGTCCAATTGAGGGGTCCAAATGAGTTTTGGAAACATTTGAAGTGATTTTGAAGGCTTTTGGGAAGGTTTGGGGCGCCAAGGGTATTTTTGTAATTTTGTCTATTATGGTAAATTTGGAATTTTTGGGAAGTTTTGGGTAACTTGGGTATTTTCAAAAGATTTGAAATGATTTTTGAATAAGTTTGGATATTTTGGGGGAATTTGGAAATTTTTACCAAATTTGGGATTTGGGGGTGTTTAAGTAATTTAGGTAGGTTTGAAGGTGAAAGGTCAAATTCGGTATTTTGGTAGGGTTGGGGTATCAACCACCCTACATGAGCTATGTACCAATGTAAAACCCGTTTGGGTCCTCTATGTACTGGTCTTAGCTAAATCCTTGCCTAGGGCTAGTGGGTTTAGGGTACCATCTACATGAGTCTCCCAAAGGATCAAGGGACCAAAGTCAGGAAAACTTGGGTTAGGGTTGTGAGTGATTGTGGGTGATAGTGAGTGCAAGTGAGTGCTTTAGCCCTAGACCAACACCGAGAGTCAACCCTAAGGGCAAGCAGTCCTATGGGAACTCATCTTGAGCTCCCCCATAATGACCCTACGTACTAAGTGCTAGAGGTTAGGACCAATATGCAGAGCTTCAAGTTGAGTAAAGAAGAGGGTAGAATTTCTAATGGTGAGGGTTCCTCTTCTAGTTTTTTAGGAATAGTCAACAGGAAAGTCCTATGGCTAGACCTTAGGCTACTAAAGAGGAAAAAAATAAATCTCAACAATAAAGTGAGGTCAACAGGTTTATTGTTAATCACATTCAAATTCTTAAATGTAGGAATGTTGAAATCAATCATTTGTCCAAATGAGTTTTCCTTAATCACTTGTGTTTGAGAAAAGTTCATTCTCAATTGATCTAACTTTATTGATATTGCAGCTACTTGAGATCTTAACATAGAATTAGCGTCATAATCATGAACATTGGTTATACTTTTAGGTTTTTCCCGTTCAAAAGGCCATTGAAATTTATTCATAGTTATTTCATTAATTAAAGAATATGCTTCATCAAAAGCTTTTGACATTAATGATCCTTCAACAACAACATCAATTATAGATCTAAGAGGTCCTACTAATCCATTATAAAATATTTGAGTTATTAACTAATTGGGAAAAGAATGATGTGGACACATCCTAAGAAGTTCTTTAAAGTGCTCCCAAGCCTCTTATAATGATTCCCCTTCAAACTGATAATAATATGTAATATCATTGCTAAGCTTAGCAGTCTTTGATGGTGGAAAATACTTAGCAAAGAATTTCCTTGCAAGGTCACTCCAGGTTATAATAGATTTTTATCCTAATGAGTTAACCACATTTTAGCTTTATCTCTTCAGGAAAAAATGAAAAAGCCTAAGTCTAACAACATCATTAGAGACACAATTATACTAAAATGTAGCACAAAGTTCTAAGAAACTTGCAAGATGTAAGTTAGGATCTTCAGATGGAGTTTCCCCAAATTTTTTATTTGATACAATCTGAATGAAAATAGGTTTTAATTCAAATGTACTAGCTTTTACGGCAGGAGTTTGTATACTTTGATAAATTTCATCTACCATAGGGTTAACATAATCTCTTAATGGTTTTGATACATTCTCATCCATTTGATTTTCTAAATTATTATGTATAATATTTGTCATTTCTTGGAAATTATGAACTTGTTATTATTTTCTAATTTTTATAATAGTTCGCTCTAACTCAAAATTTTAAGAAACTAAATCTTCAAGTCTTGCACTACACATACACTCTTAAAGATAAATGATAAAACAAGCAAAACACACTAATTAAAATAGTAAATACATCTTATATATATAAAAGCTTACAAAGTTAGGGAGGGAAAGTGGATCCCCATCTAACCACAAAAAATAAGAACTTCATAATCCTAGGGGTTCCACTTTCCATAGTACAACTCCAAGCAAAATCAAAGGAAAAGAATAAAGTGCAAAATAAAAGGAAAAGAATAAAGTAAAAAAACACCCAAAAATACATGTAAACCCACAAAATGTATACCAATCAAAAAAAGTATACCAAAAAATTAAATGTACACCAAAACCTATATCATATGTAGAAGAGAACATCAATAATCGAAGTAGAGGCTTCTTCGTCCAGTGAGAACCACAACAATAAACATTCAAACCTTCGAACAGTAAAGTAACCCTATGCCAAGACATAAGAAGGCTGCAACATGATAAAAACTTCAAATTGATGAAGACAACATGAGTAGAATAAAATCAAGTCTTAGACAAATGATGCTTCTCAGACCAGTAAAGTTTAAGCCCCCAAAACACAAAAAATAAAATAAGAAAAATGAATAGCATGTCCATGTCCTGAAAGCCAGTTATAAATCCAAAGTTGGTATCAAGCAGATCCAAAAAATATAAGTGCCTCTAGCTGCAGTAACATCGTTATGAAAATAGAAATTCATTGTGTAAGATTGCATCAGAGAGTTAGAGCTAATAAAAGAAAACCAAAGTTCAAAATCTGTGTCCAGTATATGAAAATTGAGCTAAAGTATCAACCAAGCAAAGCCAAACTCAAAACTGTGTCCAATATAGACAACCTGGACCAAAAATCCTTCCAGCAGAATAGCTCCAAAAAATCCTTCCAAAAGATAAAGAACAATTCCAGGTCAGAAAAGCAAAGAAATGAATCAGAAATCCCAAAACAGTAATTAAAAACAAAGGAGGAAGACACATAATTAAAGTATAACATAAGGAACATCCAATAAGTCACTTTGTATAAGAGTGTGCAGCGGAAGAGGAGGAGTATCCCCAACGAAAGCACCTTGCACTCCCCATTTAGCCAACCAATCCGCAAAGGCATTTCCTTCTCTTTAAATAAAAGAGTATTGAATATTAAGGTTATGCATCTCAATATAAAGCCAAATCCTTCTCAATAGAGAAATAATATACCAAACAGACTTAAGCTTAGCCATGAGCTTGTGAAACAGCGTTTCAAAATCAATTTCTAGTACAATGCAATTTAAAATCAGAGAGACTGCAGTCAGCAGTCCAGCAAGTACTGTACAAGTTTCGGCTTCAAGAGATGAAGTGATTATGCAAGGGGAGGCAAAAAAGGCTAAACACTTATCATAAGCATCTCTAAACAAGCCTCCCACTCCATTATAAACAGAAGAATAGCTACCATCAATATTAACTTTGATCCAACCTTAGAGGGTGGTGCCCATTTAATCAAAAGGGGTTTCATACCCCTACCAATAGGAAGAGAGGCAGCCATTCCATTAGCTAACTTTAACTTCCAGATCTTATGAAAATGACTTCCAGATCTTATGAAAATGTGCCACAACTAATGTATATATAGGGGTAGGAGTGTGACAAAGATTTTCATACTTATGACTATTTCTAGCTATCCAAATCAACCAAAGCACAATAGTCAGAAAATAAAAGACCTTCTTAAAAGTAGGATTGAAGTCCTTCCAAATCCTAATAACAGTTTTAAATCTCAAATTTGAGGGCCAATTGATGCCAAAGTAGCACCGGAACTGATTCCATACTTCTTTAGCAAAGGGGCAATAAAAAAACAGATGATTTGCAGATTCAACATCCTTTTTACAATTTTAACAAAAAAAACAAGTTTCATCCCTTTCAATTTAAGAATATCATCAAGTGGAAGCAAGTTATGAAAATATATCCATGTGAAAAACGAGATAGAGCGAGATATATATTTATGCCAAGTGTAAGAATTCCATTTCCAAGGAGTAAGCATATACAATTTTGAATTGAGCAGTTTAGTAATAGAAGATTGACTTTGAAATTTCCAAAGTGGAACATCCTTTTCATGAGCTCTAATAGTTATAGTAGAAATATTACGAGCTAGATCACCAACTAAAGAATTTAGTTTAGCTAAATTCCAAACACCATCAATCCAACAATCTGAGATTAATAGTTTAGAATCATAAATAGAGTTTGGAAAAGAAGAATAAGAAAAAATCCCCTATTCATCATTCCAGAAAGATATTCAACTATCCCCAATGTCCTAAAAAATGAAATGAGAAGCCACATCCCGAGCATATATAATAGCCTTCCAGAGCTTAGAATCCTCCACCTTCCAAGTTACCGTAGAAGGGTGAAAATATTTGCAATACTTATGATGCATAAAATGAGTCCATAACGACTCCCCCAAACAAAATTTAAACCAAAATTTACATATATTGATATCAATAATCTATTGCAATATTTTAAACCCAAGCCCACCAACATAAAGAGGCCTGCTATTGTACTGCCAATTTGTCTAAAGCTTGGAGGATCTAGAACCCTTCCAAAGAAATTTGTTGAAAATAGTCTCAAGATCCTTTTGTGTGTTTTTCTTGGTTTTAAGAACTTGCATAGTATAAAGAGGAAGTGTACATAGGACACTTTCAACAAAGTGAGCCTACCACCATTAGATTAAAAAATATTTCTTCAATGACTTATCCTGATTTTAATTTTATCAATCACATCATCCATCTGTGTTTGCTTATTCCTACCTTTAAGAATGTTCACCCCAAGATACGTAATTGGAAGCTTGGAAATTTTGAAACTAGTATAATTGGAAGCCCATACATGACTGTTAGAGGGGGACACCTTTCCATAAATAAATAGAGCACTTAGCCAAGTTAAACATCATTCCAAAGATGTTTTAGAATTCCTTTAACAAGGACATGGTAGTTTTAATAGCACACTTGCTAGCATTTAAGAACAAGATAGCATCATCAACATAAGCAAGGTGACTCAACACAAGCTTAGATTTATGAGAGAATTGAATGTATGAATGCTCAAGATGCAACTTATTAATGAGTCTAGAACGGTAGTCAAATGCAATGATGAAAATGGTGGGAGAAAGTGGATCTCCTTGCTTAATGCCCATGTTAGCAGAAAAAAACCATGTGCTTTGTCGTTAACCATCACACTATATCTATTATTAGAAAGCCACCTCTTAATGAGTAGGTAGAAATCTTGTTGGAAGCATTTAGCCTGCAAGATGTTAATAATGAAGTTCCAACTAATAGTATCAAAAGCTTTCTTAATATCCAGTTTAAGGACCATGTTTTCTCATGCACTTTTTATCAAGATCTTCAATCATCTCCTGTGCTAAAAGGATATTATCAGTAATATCCCTACCCTTAGTGAAAGAAAATTACTGAGGAGCAATGATATAAGAGAGATGGGGCTGCAATCAGTGGACTATGATCTTACTATAACTTTAGAAATAACAGTAGTGAGAGAAAGAAGACAAACATTGTCCCACAAAATCTTATCATTGTCTTTAGGTATGATCACAATCAAACCAGAGGTGAAATATTTACTAAGATTATCACCAAGGAAGAAACTTTGTATAGCAAGAATAACCTCCTTCTTAATAACATCCCAAGACTCAGTGTAGAAAGAGGAGGAGAAACCATCAGGACCAGGGGCTTCGTTGAGGTAAATGGACTTTAAAGCATCAAGAATTTCCTATTCATCAGGAGGATGAGTTAAATGAAGGCTATTAATGTAATTATAATCATCAACAAAGTGGGTGGAGTCCACAAACATAACATGAGTAGAAGTTTGAAAAAGCTCAGTAAAATAATTAACAACACTTTCTCCAATATCTTCCCTGCTAGTTAAAATTTGCCCATCCTCGTTTTTACTTTCAATATATTATGAATGTTTCTTCTGTGCTTTAATGTGGCATGAAAATATTTAGTGTTTTTATCCCTTGCAACAATGGATATATCATTTGTCTTCTGTTGAAGTAAATTTTCTTCTAAAAGTATAGCATCCATTAACGAAATATGAGCCTGAGCAACAATATCCATCAATTTAGAAGAGCAAAAAAGTAGAGCTTCCAAGGATTCAACAACATTCTAAGCATCCTGCACTTTTTTATGAACATTACCAAAAAATCTCGTAATTTCATTTAGTAAAATGAGCGGCCATCTTTTTATGCAGCTGCCACAAAATAAACCATGGAGTACCAACTCCATCATACTGCCACGCCTGATTCACCAAATTCAAATAAGTATCATGTGAAGTCCAGAAATTAAGAAACTTGAAACAAGATATGCTCGGTTTAACAATAAAAGCCAAAGTTATCAAAATTGGATTGTGATCAGATGTAGCATAGCTCAAATGTTGAACTCTCACAATAGGAAAGTGGTTTTAAAATGCAGAATTAGCCAAATACTAATCTAATTTTTGATAAAGAAAACCCCTCCTCCATGTATAAGGAGAGCCAATATAAACCAAGTCAAAAAGTTCTGCATTAGAATTAGCATTAAGACTAGATAGTTCATTATTTCATTTAGCCTTTTTCTTGAATGCTTTTGAACTTGCCACTCATTTTCTAAAATTTTGGCTGTGTTATATAAAGAAGTATTAGTATCAATAGGAATAGTAGAAATCCCAAAAATAGTAGTATCAACAGTAGAACTAGAGGGAATAAAATTCCCATGGTTATCCAAAATTTTATGGGGAATATTAGAACCCTCTAGTAAGGTTGTTTCCACAGGCTCCACAGTAGACACATTCACATTTAGTGCATTACAATCATCTTATACAACATTACCTTCATTAGTATTCACTTGTTGAGGAACAACGCCAGAGCGTGTGAGTCAAGCCTCATTGCCCAAATTATCCAAATTTGAAGTAGTAGTTTGTATAACTTGATTTGCTACTAAATCAACTGCATTATCAACAAAATATGGGATACCCTGAGGATCAATAGGTTCATGGTTTTCAGGTAGGGTAGTGAGTGAAGCATTATGAGAGATTTTGAGATGAGGATTCAACTTAAAGCACGCTGATGTTTGGTGAACAAACATAGAATAATGAGTGCAGTAAGGAGGATGCCTTTCATTTTCAACAGGTTGCCAGTATCCTTGATGTTGCAATCCTATCCAAATTTCCTTGTAAAATGGTTGTGTTATGTCTCTTTCTACAAAAATACAAGCTTTAGATGGTCTCAATAGCATATAAGTAGCGCTATCCATTTTGAAAGGCTTACAATATGCAGCCGCAAGAGAAAAAAATATCTCATGGTTAAAAAGATGTAGCTTAAGCCTTCGAAAATGAATTCAAATCGGTATTATAGACAATTCAGATTTAGGGTCAAAATTAACAGACCATTTCTGGAATTTCATGACGCTGTTTTATATCCACAAAAATCGTTTTGCAAAGAGACGAGTATAGTCCTCATCATTAGCAAGTTGTACTAAGAGATGTCTACCATCTAAGATGCCAACCTTCCTCCAACCTTTTAATTTTAGCATTTCAAATTCTCTCTTGATCAAATCAACTTTTAGGAGGCCATAAGTAAATTTACCAACAAGATCCAGAAAGCAAGAAGAAGAAAGTATCAAAGTTTCATCCTCGGTGACAAAAAAAGCAAGTTTCCTATTCTTTTTAACTAATTTCTTAATGAAAGAATAATCCCATCCAACCATAAGAGTATTGTGAAAGCCTTGAGAGAAAATACCAGTGGTAGGTGTGGCTAAAGAGCCACCCCCCATCCAAAACTGCATTAACAAACAAACGAGAAACAGGAGGCATCACAAAAAGTAAGAGAAGAAATAAAGTAAAGGAAAGAAACGATATCATCGGTGAGGAGGGGAAGGAGCACAAAATTGTTATGGATGCCAGAGCAAAACCTAACTGCCGCTGCCTCCTTTTATTACCCTTATAATACAATATATATATATATATATATACCCATAATTATACAATGATCTAAGTTCAAAAATATGACAAAAAAATTGACCCAATTTATTTTTAGCGCCTAGTGTGCAAAATTAAATATTACATAAAGATGATAAAAAGGGTTTACACACTATGAGTAATATGCAAGTATACGTATCATTTTAAGTAATATTGGATTTTTTTAATAACGACAATATCGGTCCCACGGAGATAGCTAAAACTTCTATAAAATTGACATTAATAAAACCTAACTTTAATTATAAAAACTTATATAAGAAATGAACACAAGTTTTTTTGGAATATCTAACCCTATAGAATTAAGGAATTGCTAATATGCTAAGCAGCTGCAAATGTAAATGCAAGACAATCTAAAAAGTTTTTAAAATGCAAAGTTACCACTACTCTAAACTAATAATGTATGAGGAGTTCAAATTTGTATAAAACATCCTTCCCCTTCCAATAAGTTTATAATTAGTGTAGGAAAATAATTTTAAATATAATTAAGGTATTGTGTCCAATAGGGGAAATTCTATTCTTTGCCATCTGTGAAGTATATAAAGAACATTGGCTAATCCATAGTTTTGTCCCTAAATCAGTAGTAAGTCTAGGAAGATACTAGCTCTCACTCTCAAGTTCTCACTTCCTCTAACCTGAGGGCTAACATCTTGCTTTAATTTCCAAACATTTGGAAAAATTAGAGATTTTAGTCTATCACTCTAAAGTCTCCAATTCTACACCCACCAAAACTCATTTCCCTTTTCATTTGTACTAAACCTCAAAGACTACATTCTCATCCATAGGCAAAATTTGATTCTTACTATGTTGTAACACAGCCTATCTTAGGCACTACATTTTACAATAAATTTTGACAAATTAATTAGTTAGATTGATAAGTAAATGAAGTATAGAGTTTGAATCATCACAACGTATGGAGTATTAAAAGCACTTCTACTAAACTACATTTCTACACATAATTATTCCTCATTGTTGGAAAAAGACAAAGGAAAATACTCAGATCTCATGGGGAGAAACAAAAACATAGATCTATGTATGAATAAAAGTTTATATGACAAGAAAAAGTAAAATAAACAAAGTATACAACTTATCTTAAAGTCCTTCCCAAGAAACCCTTCATGTTACTTTAAATCCCTCACTATCCTTACAGTTCACTCCAAATTAACTTGGAATCTGTAATGAAGAAGGTATCTCTCACTCCTCCTCTTCTCCTTCAAATCCGACCAAGCCTCCAAGACTCTCTCCTCTCTAGGAAGAATCCACTTCTCTACAAAAGACTCCCTTTTCTCCTCCAAAAGCCTCTCCTTTGAATCTCCAGATGTCTCTTTAAACAGAGCTCTCAAAATTCACAAGGGTTTCTTCAAACATCTCTTCAAAATTATTCCACATTTAATTGATCTTCTAGATAACAGTCTCTGGTGCCTGGGCACCTGGCTCTTTCTTCTTTGGCAAGGCGTCAGATCAACATTGGCCATTTTGCTTCATTTGACTCTAATTTTCTCCATTTTAATTCCATTTGCTTGATATACTACATTTAGTGTACCTACAATCAAAAATATCAAAAATCCCTTTCATTAAAGCACAACATCATTAATAATATGCATTAAATATACAAATAAAAGCAACATACTTTAGGCATGTCAACCTACATATATATATATATATATATATATATATATATATATACATACATACATACATACATATACATATATATAATAAGATGGTTGTAGGGGTTAGGGCTCCGCTGGAGTTTGAAGATGGTTGTAGGTGTTAGGGCTCCGCTGGAGTTTGGGATTTGTGCATTCTCATGGTGTCGTGCCTAAGTTTTTGGAGCTGGAGCACTCGTACACTGGCGTTATGGCTGGTTTATCGACAAAGGGAGTTCCTACTAACATGTTCTTTCCTCCAGCCTTTAATGAGTCCCTTGCCCTCGGTGGTGAATACAATTTCATTAAGCCATATGGTAAGAAATGGGGTAAACTTGCCCTTTTCCTTTCTGATGCCGAGAACATCATTCTTGCCTCCTTTTATCACTTAGCTTTAGTTGGCAAATTTTTTATGGTCCTCCTAAATTAGAGTTTATTCGCAAGCATTTTGAGTTAATGAACCTTTTTGGAGGTTGGAAGATTGGCTTTCTGGATTGTAGACACATTTTGATTCGGCTTTCAAGGGAGGAAGATCATTCTAGAATTTTTTCTAGGCGCGTTGTGTGTTTTAATGATGTGTTCATGAAAGTTCTTAAGTGGTCTATTAGTTTTGATTCAAAAGCCGAGCTCACTATTATCCCTGTGTGGCTCCACCTTCCGGGTTTGAAGGTCCATCTCTTTAACCATGTGATTTTTTTTTGTTAGTTACGATGTTTGGCAAGCCTCTAAAGTGTAATGCGTCAACTTACAATTTAACTAGGCCATCTATGGCTAGGATTCTTATTGAGCGTGATGTTACATTGCCCCTCCCCTAAAGAAGTTTGGATTGGCTCAGCGCACAATGGTTATTGGCAATAGATTCTTCTAGAACAACACCCTCACTATTGTGGCCATTGTCGTATGTTTGGTCATGACTCTTTACAGTTTTTATCTTCATCTGAAACTATAGAAAAGGAACAGGGGGCTAAGTCAACACCTTATGGTTGTGGAGAAGGCTCTCCCGATCCCTAATTTGACTAAGGATCATATTGCTTTGCCTAATTTGGGTGTTTTATCAAACAGTGCCACTGACACCCTCAGGAATGTTTTTGATAATGTTAGGAATGCTTATGACATTCAGTCTTTTGATGGGAGTCTGGATGCTTATGTCCCTCTCCCTATCCTTGTTTCTTCTACCCTTATGGTGGGTACTCTAACTCGCCAGGTGAGCCTTGGTGATGAGGTTCCTGCTTCTACCTTACCATTGGAAGATGTCTCCAACCTCCTTGAGGAGGAATGAGAAGTACATAAATCATGATAGAGAAAGAAAAAAGGCAATTATGATTTGGTCAATCTTAGGATCGGTAGTGGATCGAGGTTGCAGATCACTTTTATTCCAAGGGGAAACATAGAAAAACTCGGAATAGATCCTCTAGAAAGGGTTCTTGCTCTAGACATGCTTAATTTATTGATTTGAAATCTCAAAAGAGTTGTGGATCCTAACTTCCTTGGCAGGCATGAAATTTTAACCAGGATCCATAAAATTAATATCTTTTATATCTTGGAATCTCTGATTTCATCTCTTGATGTTTGCATTTTGGTAAATTTAAGCAGTTCTCTTTTTAATGTAATTTTTCTAACAAGATAAGGTTATTTTGACAGAAACAAATTCCACTGGACATTATAACTAATGATGGGCAAGTCGCTATACATACTTTGCTTTGGATGATTTCTCTGGTTGGTTAACTTTTGAGTATGCTAGCACTCTGCTACCTGCTAGATATGAGCAATAAAATAAAATTAGAAGCATGGGCACTATTAATCTAGATAGATTGGATGGTGGGGGAGAGGGAGGAGAGGGATTTCAATATGATTTTGCATAATTCTGAGAAATTGGGTGGTCGTTGAGCTGATTCTTCTCTGATGAATAAGTTTGGTGAGGCTATGGTGGATGCAGGTCTGTCAGACTTGGGGTTTGTTGGATCTAAATTCACCTGGAAGAGAGGAAACTTATTTGAACGCCTTGATAGGTGTTTAGTGAATCATGCGTGAGTTTTTTCTTATGGTTTTACTCAGGTTCAACACCTATGCAGTTCTGGATCAGACAACAAACCTCTGCTTCTATCTTTTGATTTTTTTAAAAAACTTACAAATATGATTTTCATTACTTAAATATTTGTTCTAAGCATGATGATTTTTTTAGAGTTGTTGCTACTAATTGGAACATTTTTGAGGTAGGTACTGCTTCGGTCTGTCTCTAGAAACTTCATAAGAAGTGGCTTATTCTTTAAGAGCTTGGAATTAGGAGGTGTTTGGTGATGTTCATGCCGCTAAGTTCGAACAGAGGGTTAAGATTCTGCAGGCACTTGATGAATCCACTAATGATTTGGTTCCTTAGTTATAGGAAGCACATAACAATTTTTGGGAAGCCTCTCTTTGGGAGGAAGAACTATTACAACAAAAGACGGGGAAGGTACACTTTTCCCAAAGTTATAGAAACACTAAATATTTTCACACATGTATTAAACAGCTTCGGGCTCGTAACACTATTATTCACATTAAAAATGATCTTGGGATTCAGATCACTGGTACCAAGAATTTATGGAAAGTGCTATTTAGTATTTCAAAATTTAATTTCTTGCTCGTGAGACTACTGGTATTCTTGAGGCACATCTTTTTAATGATGTAAGGAACTACACTAAATATTTAAATCTTTGTGGTATCCCTACTGTTGACGATATTCTTAATGTCTTATCTGAAATCAATTGTAATAATGCCCTGTGTTTGGATGGCCTTAAGTCTGATTTCTATATCAACTGTTGGAGCATTATACGAAATGACGTTGTTGAAGCCATTCAAAGCTTCTTTAGTGGTGAGTCCCCGAGGAAGTATTTCTCTATTGCAACTTTAGTACTTGTCCCCAAATCAACTCATAAAACCTCTTAGGAGCACTTATGACCTATATCTCTTGCATCAGTTATCTCGAAGCTTATTAGTAAAACACTGGTGAAATGCATCCAACCTCATCTTCTTGTATCTCAAAACCAATCACCTTTTATAAAAGGTTTGGGGATCACAGATAATAATATGTTAGCCCAAGAATTACTTCATGATATTGACAAGAAATGTCATGAAGGTAATATGGTTTTTGAAGCACCCCTAGTGTGTGTTATTTTTCAGCTTGTTTGGTATCAATTTAAATCCCCGGTAATAGTGCCAAAAAACTTGACCAGTCCCGAAATTACGCAGTAATTTAGCTTTAAAAAATATAACAAAAAAAAATTGACCCAATTTATTTTAAGTAGTTAATGCGCAAAATCAAAATGTTTATATAAAATATATAAAATGGTTCACACACTAGTGGTTCTACGCAAGTGCACATATTGTTTTAAGTAATATAGGGCTTTCTTTAAAAACCCCAGTATCGATCCCATAAAGAAGCGCAGTAAGAAATCCCTTAGGGTAATTATAGTCTACTGCTATAAAGCCTTAGTTTAGAAGATGAAAACTCTTATGATAATAAAATAAATCAAAATATTCAAACTACAAAAATTAAAGAAAGATAAGTTAAAATGGGTTTAATGAATGATAACAGAATGATAACAGAAATAACTAAGTTTACAAAACTAATTTCTAAACTTCAAAGTTAAATTTAATAAGACTAAACAAAGTTTTGTGAGGAAGAGTTCAAATTTAAGGGAAGAGTTCAACAAAGTTTTGTGAGGAAGAGTTCAAATTTAAGAAAGCATCAATCCTTTTTAAAATGAGTACATGGTTAGTGAAGTAAATAAAATTATTTAAAAATATATATATAATTTTTTTTGTGCTAAATAGGAGCAATCATAATCTTTTAGGGTTAGTAAAAACCCATATTCTTTACCCTCTTCAGAGTGCATAAAGAACATTGACTAATCCAGAGTTTAGTCCCAAATTCCGTGATTAGGCTTGGAGGATACTGGCTGCCATTCTAGAGCTCCTACTACTTCCTCCCCTAAGGGTTTCCAATCAACTGGACCAAATTGGGATTTTAATCTATCACCTTAAAATCTCTAATTCTGCCTCCAACAAAGTATATTTCCCTATTTATTTACACCTAATTCCCTGAATGAAATGCACTCGCATGAAATTAAATGTGATTGTCCTCATGTTGTAGAAATCATATCCCTTCTTAAACATATGTTTCTCAACACATTTTAACATTTCAATTGGCTAGATCGAAAAGTAAAAGAAGATCGAAGTTCAAATAATCACAAATTATTGACATTTAAATACATATAAAATAAAATCAATTTTTCACAAAATCATATCTCAAAGTAAGGAGAAGGATAGGAGAAGATCTCAAAGTAAGGAGAAGGATAAAGAAGATTACTCAAAATTTATGAGAAGAATACGAAAAAATAAGGATTTCATTTATAAAAGCAAGTTTACAAAATAAAAGAAATAAAAGACACAACTTATCTCACAATCCTTCCCAAGAAAACTCTTAGAAGTTCTCTCCAAGCCTTTCGCTCTTTAAAAGCACTCTTAATTCTCTCTTAGAAGTGTAATGAAGAAGAAATCTCTCACCTTCCCTCTTCTCTTACAATCCTTGAAGAAAATCTACAAGCCCTTGTCTCACAAGCCCTTAAATCTACAAGCCCTTGTCTCTCTCTCTCACGCCACACACGCACACACACTCACACACACACCCAAAAACTCTTCTTCAAGCCTTAGACTTACCTCTCTTTTATAAAAGGCTGCCTCCCTCCAAAAAGAATTCAAAATTCCCTCCAAAATTCTATCCAAAAGTCAACTCTTTTGAATTCAAAATACATGTTCATTGATACAAGAGACATATCCCTTCACAAAATAACCTTCCAAATTGTCTGGATGCATTGTATCATTTCAAGGGGTGTTTAGAACAAGTGTCCCTTTGAAGCCTTAATCTGTAAGAAGTCATCTCTAGTGCATCATGCAACAGTTCTCTAGATTTTGGTGCATCATGTGCCAGTTTGGCGCATCATGGGCCACTCTGCAGCAGCTCCACCATTTTGCTTTGTTTGGCTCCGTTTCAACTCCGTTTCGCCCCGTTTCAGTTGCATTTTGCTCATAACAGATATAACTACAAAATAAGAATAAAAAAAATATTTTTCTTAAAGTGTAATTTCATTCAAAAATATATGAGAAATGTAAAGTATATTAAGTATAGAAAGACATATTGAAATGTGCCAAGTCAGAATTTTCATTCTTGCTCGTTTTTACTCCAAATTGCACTATTTTTACTTCATTTTCTCAAAAAGTCTATTTCTTGTATTTAAAACCAAAAAAATGCAAAATACCAAAAATATGCAAAAAATATTATTAAAATTAATTAAAATTGAGCATATAATAAATATGAAAAAGTAGGTAGTTTTTTGGCGTGTTAGTTACTAAATTGGATATTCACAAAGCCTATGATTCCTTCATTTGGAAATTTAGTTTGGATGTTCTTAAAGCTAGGGGTTTCTCTTCCCCTTTTTGTCAGCTTATCTTCAATTGGCTTCATTGCAATAAATACAACATCTTCATTAATAGTGATTTACAAGGTTTTTTTAGTGCCGAGCATGAGTTAAAGCAGGGTGATCCACTCTCATCCACTATCTTCATATTGGTGTTTGATTAATTCTCCCATATGCTTAATGACCTCTTCGGTAGATTGCCCTATCTTCACTATGCTAATAAATCTAAGGTAATCGTCTCTCACTTAGCTTATGTTGATGATGTTGTACTTTTCTCTAATGCCAGTAACTATACTTTCAAGAAAATTTATCAATTGCTAGAGGATTTTCAGTCACTCTTGGGGCTTCAATTTAGTGGTAACAAATGTAACCTATACATCGGCAAATATGTAGGTCAAAGAAATCCTACTTAGGCTGCTAATTATACTCTTTTTTTTTTTCTCGGCTCTTCTATTAAATATTTGGAAGTGCTATTACTTAAGGGTAGGATGAAGCAGAATAAATAGGATGAGGTTGTGGAAAAAATTAGAAACCGGATACTCGATTGGAAGATCCATTTTTTGTCCTTTGGTGGTCGTATTACTGCGATCAGGAGTATTTTGCAAAGTATGCTGTTTTATGGTTTACAAGTACTAAACATTAAAAAAAAACACACAAAAGGCCCTTAAAAGGTGTTTTAATAAATTTTTAATGGGTGGGGAGTCCGTCGGTCACCAAATTAGAAATTGTCGGCCGCCAAAATTGATATCTTGACGCTCGGTTTTAAAAGCTATTTAATTTAATTTATATATATATATATTTTTGAAAAAATTAACATTTTAATTTTTTAAAAAATAAAAGATTGACAAATCTCATATAAAAAATAGTTTAAATAAATTAGCACAACACCGCAAGCAATATACCTACAATGAAGGATAGATACACTACTTACTGATGAGGTTCGATTAAATAAACTAAAGATTTTACGACATACGTTTGGTCTGCGAACCTTTATGTTGACCGACAAATTCCCCTATCTAATATAAACAAATATATATGGTTTATATTACCTTGGTTCTTAAAGCTCCCGATAGAGGCAAACCCTTATAGTCAATTACATCTTCAATGATCGAAGTCACTTAAGAAAATTTTTGATTTATATCAGAAAATATTGTCTTCAAGAATTTCAAAGGACAGGACTTTTCAAAGATCAGACAAAGAGGTGTAAAATGGGACATGCTCAAGTTTGGAACATTTTCTCTTGGAATTCAAAGAAAGAAGAACTAGGGGTTGTCATAGATCCTGAGGAGAACCTTGATGACTTCCCAAGCCATCCTAAGGTTTGACTTTAATTTTAGGGGAAAATTATCAAATAATTTGTCATTCCAAATTTAATAGTTAGGGCTTACATTTGTGTGAGACGGTCGCACAAATAGTCTGGAAGATGTGAGGATAGTCTGGAAGATGTGAGGATTTGTGAGGATTTAGGTTGTGACAAATGATAACCTAAGAATCTTAAAACGACTTAGGACTTAAATTACACAACATGATTGTGCAAGGACCTAAGGAATGAGTTGAGGATTTATGTTGCACTAGGTTGACAACCTCAAAATCCTATGACTTATTGTTTAATTCTAAGAAAAAAATGTTGTTGTAGATTCTCATTCTATTGCAAATCCTCGAGTTGTGGTAGATCCTCGTGTTGTTGAAGAAGGCTGCCCACAAAGTTAGCTCTGGGCTCCTTGGTTAAGTAGCAGTACCAAAGTCTAAGTTTTGGATGTTTAAATGACAATTTTAAGTTCAATCATTATGAGGGGGTTAAAGTTGATCAGAGCGGCACCGATTAGGATCTCACAGTTCCTTTGTTCTGGTATCACTATTTTCTTTTGAATTTACTTATCTTATACGAGTTGTTAAACCCATATATACCGGGAAGATCTCATTAGCAAGCGTGGGTTACCTCCTCAAAGAGACTCCCATAAATTTAAAAGAACGTGTTATTTTTAGTGATATTTCAAAGGATTTATGGTTACTTTTGAAACAATTTGTTTTAGATTTTTAAAAGAGTTGATTACTTTTTTAAGAAGGTTTTGATTTGCAAGTAAAGTAAAGTGCACAACCAAGCAGTTATAATACTTTGTAGCAAAATAAATAACTGTAAATGCATACTATCATCTTCTCGGCATTCCCACTGAAAGATAGCTTTTACAACATGTATATAACTTTGTAGGAAAAATAATTTGCAAGAGTAGATGATGGTGTAGCTGTCAAACCTAAGTCATGACTTGGTGAGTCCCTAAAGATTTTAGCAGATGATTTTCTAGAACAAAAGTATAATAAGTTCAATCATCCTTCAAAATATCCAAGAGATCTCAAAATGTTCAGGACACGAGCCTGAACAACTTTTAGAATCCCTTGATGCATTTCAAGTTCATTTTGAACCTATTATTTTGTTCCATTAATCATTCAAAGCTTTAATTTTGATGAGTTATACACCTTATGCTCAGTGAACCTGGTATTTTTAATTATCCCAAGAGTGGGATCCTAAATTAATCAGTTCATATTTTACTTAAAAGTTATGTATGTGGATGCCCTTCGGGCGAGCTTAAGTCATTAAAGATTTTGTACCCAACACTAAAGTTGGGCTTATAATGTTTAGAGGGTGTTAATTATTAATCATGTCATCTTTTCTAAACCTCATTATGCTAATTTAACTTAGGCTTAGCTCACTACCAAGCCCTTAACAATTTTTATGGGTGAAATTGCAATTATAAAAAAATTTAATCTAAGTGATATGTATTCTTATTAAAAGATCATATCATCACCAATTATGGGTTTAAAATAAGTGGATTAACATCTTCCTAGCCTAAGCCCATCACCTTAGAATAATTTATTTTAATTAACTTCCAAATCCTGATAATTTAGGAAATTACAATTTTACTCTCATCATGGAAAGGTGGCAAATTGTTTTCTACCTCTTTAACCCATTATGTTTCAAACATCCAAAAGAATTCATCAAGATAAAAAGTACCCATTTTTTTCTTTGGTTGATACTAAATTTTGATTAAGTCACCAAAATCTAAAATGACCATTTTGCCCTTGGGGCTCTCTACTCCATAACTTGTCAAGTATAATTCAAATGATTTCTGAAAATTTTAGAGTACCCCATTGATGGGTCAATTAAAATATCAGAGAAGAAAATGTGATTTTTCAAAATTTAGTTTACTTTAAAGAATTATTTTAACTTAAAAAAAATAGGATTTTTAAATTTTAATTTATTTAAAAAATAAAAATAATGTTTTTGGTCATGGGAAAATTATTAGAGGTTCACTTCGGTCAGAGGAAGACTTGAACAAAATTATATAAATTTTTGAATTATATTTTAATTATAATTTCAATTATTTATTAATTTTTATGATTGAATTAAATAGAAAATATGTTTTAATTTCAAAATTTTTTTTTTATATTTTTATTAAATTTCCCTAAGTCTAGAGAACTCAGAGGATCAAACTTTTCATTTTGTAAATTTTAATTTATTTAATATAATAATTTTTAATGGAAAATTAGAGAAGATAAATTTTAGCCTTTGAAAATTTATATTTAATTTAGAAAAATCAGGAAAAATATTCCAATAAATCCCAAGTGATTAGGAAGTAGTTAGTAACATTTTGAGCCGTTTTTGTATTTTTTGAAATTTTTGGTTATTTTTAAATTATTTTTAATTTAAAAATACACTTAAACTTGAAGTATTTATTTAAAAATATTTTTTATTTTTTCTAAGTGCTACTGATCACAAGGAACTCAGAAAACCATTTTTCATAATTTTCCTAATTATATTAAATTTAACATAATTATTTTAATGCCAAAAATGTCATTTCACTTAAAAATCTATTTTGTTGGTAAAAATTAATCAAATAATTTTTAAATTTTTACATGGAGTTAAAATAAGTATTATTTATAGTGTGGAGTTAATTTTAATAAGATTTGAAATATAATGGATTTATTTTAATTTTTATGAATTTTTGGGGTTTAATTAACTATAGAAATTTACACATATACTAAATTTTAATTTTTAATTTTCCAAGCATCCTCTGACTATAAGGATCCTACAAAAGCAAGTCCCATAATTTTATGATTTATATTTTAGTTTCTATAAAGTAATTCAAGCAAAATAGCCATCTAACTTGGAAATTAGGGTTACATTTATAGAAAAGCTTTCTGAATTTGGAAAAATCACAAAAACATCCCCACTATCATGATGAATAAACCTGTAAAATCCTAAGCCATGGTGATTATTATACACTTAATTAAAATTAAAACATTACAGAGGCTATTTAATTAACTAAAAATCAATAACAAGCTAAATATTTTTTATTTTAGTTCCACATTAATCTTCTCTGTTCACTGAGCAATAGGGTATTTTTATTTTATTTTTTTTTAATTTTCTAAACTAAGATATGCATTTTTGAAGTTCTAGAATTAATTTAAATAAAAAATCCTTGATTTTTCTAATTAACTCAGTTAGCCTCGCATCATCCTAGGCAGCTCCAAGCTTTCCACGCAACACTCTACCATTTCACTCCGCCAGCCACCCTGCAGTTCACATGCCATCCTTCTTTCTGGAGCGATCCTAGCCCTTCATTTGATACACGCGTGATCGAACGGTGCTCCGTCATCATCCCCAACTGGTGTAACCCGTGAGCTGTCCAAACTAAAACCCTAAAATCTCAAGCTAGACTCAACTAAATTGCTTTAGGTTTGTTCCTACACCTTCATCTACTCGAGATGAACACATCCATATGGTTTATATAGTATGAAATATAGTCTATACGCATGGAGAATCAAATTAGGCTCAAATTGAGGTGAGGGCTCAATTCCTTTGTTTGACAGGTGTAGCCTCAATCAGATGGTTGGAGAAGCTTTAGAGGGGCCCAACAAGCCTCCAGATGAGCTGTTGAGCTATGGTGAATTGTCTAGGTATGATTTTGATCAAACCAATTTTCAGGTGTTGGTCTTGGGCTATTTAGAGGCTCTCTAAGATAGGGCTTTTGTAAGGAATCAACTCCTCTCATTCTGGGGATGGTGTGGGCAAGTTTAATTGGACTTTGGTGTAGTGTAGTGGAGTGGGGAATTATGTCCTAGTTTCGGCAAGGAATTGGTCTGAGAAATTGGTCGGAAACAGTGGGCTTGTACTCATGAAGGACTGGAGGAGCTCTGGTGAGATTTTGGCAGAGTTTCCTTTAGATTTTTTTAGCTCACTCCTCTTTGGCCATGAGGAGCACAATTTATAGCCATGGTCGCTGGGTTGAGCTCATGGGTGGCTGGTGGGTGCATTTAGCTGCTTATGTGGAGGTTTGGGCGGCGCCAATAGCTAATTAGGGTTGGACATATTGGATGGGTCAATTTGGGTTTAGATTTGAGGAGGTGGCATGTTGACCTCATTTTGAGGTCTTCTTTTCACTTCCCTAGATACCCTAGGATAGATCCTTAGGATTTCTCTATTTTAATTCTCCTAAACGACTAGACTGGGATCTACACCACTTAGAAATTCAAGCTAAAATTCGAGCTACTTCTTTGTTTTTTGAAGTTTCATATGGGCGGTTTGAGATCCTCAACGTTTGATTAAGTCAATTGAAAAGCCAACATATTGAAGCTCAAATTGAACTCCTATAGAAATTTGAAAGACATAGGCAGACCCTACAGCGTTCGATGTTTGACTTTTTGCTGAGAGCAATATGCTTGACTTTGGTTGTCGTCTATGCGAGGATTGGTCATTGATATATTCGTTAAACGACGATTTTACATAGAGAAGATACCCACATTTATATAATTTCACTCACTACAAATAACATTCACACCGTGATTTTTTAAATAATAAATATAAAAAAAATAAAAATCTCTATATACATGCACACACCCATTCACTTTGTCCTTTCTTTCTAATTCACACATCATACTTTAGATGCTCCATATTGATTATACTCCATACTTAGATTCACTCAAATTTGGCCATAAAATCCTTTTTATAACCTTGCTAATCCATTTTAAATTTTCAAATCAAAGCCAAGTTCAAATACCTTTGACTTCACCAAATTTTGAATGAATTTAGACTTTTCTTGGAACCACATACTTTGATGAACTTGGGCATTGCAACAATTATTTGAGTCACTTTGAACACCTTGAAGATCACATTTTGAGTTATTTGAAGCATCTTGGCACCAATAATTGTACATTTGGGTTACAAGCTAGCCCAAGCTCACTTGTTGGCTTCTGAAACAAGCTACTGCTAGTATCTCCCGGGCTATAAATAGCCATTTATTTCTTCCTAGAGGCTTTTCTCCCGGGCCAACCCCAATTTTTCCGCCGCGGTTCTTTCCTTGGCGTGTAATTCTTTCTTCCCGCTCGTGCTTCTTCTCACTCCGCTCGTTTGAGCCTTTTAGCCCTCTTCCATCCTACCGCAAGAAGAGATACATGAATGGCCTTCCTTCTTCATCGCAACCGATGTTCGGTGCTCCTCTCACCGTGAGTGTTGGCTTGTTGTTGCTACAAGATCATTTGAGCCGAGTATCTTCTTCCTCATGAGTCGTAAGGAGCTTTTCCTTTCTCCGATCATCCAAAATTGAAAGGAATTCTTCTGATTATTTGAGCTAGCTGTGGCCATTGTTGCAAATAAATGGTAATGGAAGAAGTGATCGCCGACTCTTCACTTGATATCATATTCGAATTATCACCGGAGGAGGATTCATCGTCAAAGAAAATTGCCTTCATCGGTTCTCCAACTCGTCCATTGATTAATGCTAGCATTGATTGCAAAATCTGCAATGACTTCATTTTTGATTTAGTGGTTACTCTCTGCGGCCATCTTTACTGTTGACCCTGTATCTACCACTAGTTTTAATCTACCTCTGACATCGTCTTGCATTGTCATGGCGATGATAGTTCTTTCGCTGTCCTTGCAATCATTTCTTCCCCACTCTTTAGGAAGCCAGACTGTTCTTTTTTTTCCTTGAGTGAAGGTAGAGCAAGAATGATTCGTTAGTTATTTGGTTGATTGGTAGACCAGGTTGCAACAGCGAATTGGTTATTTTCTACAGAAATGAGTTTTATAAAATAGCTGACAACTTTAAATTGGAGTGGAATGAATTTGGTTTGGGATTAGACATCAGATCTTATATATAGATCAGCCTACCGGAACTGGATTTAACTATAGTTAAGACCAACGTGATATTCATCACAATGATGCTGGTGTGAATCTTATTCTGGGCATTACATCCCTGCTTTTGCAAGCTTTGTTCACCAAGGAAATAAAGCTAAAGAGGACATCTACATCAATTTAAAGGGATTTACCATTGGTAAGGATTCACTAATCCTGTTATCCAATATAAAGACTGTCCAGACTATGCATTGCAAATGAGAATAATAAATGAATCAGACTATAAAAGACTCATAAAACATAGTTCCAGTTTTTGAGGTGGCCATTAAGCTTTGCGGTACTTCTGAAAGAATTGCTTGCTTTGCTTCATATTTGGTTTGCAACGTAATTTTTAGTTCAATATTGAGGATTACTGGAAATATCAATTATTATGACGTCGAGGAGAAATCCCCACTATATGCGAGGCCATGATAACTGACTGGATGAAGAACTTGGAAGTGGGCACCCCTGCTCTTCTTCAAAACAGCATCAATCCACTTATTTACGTTGGGGAGTATGACCTCATATGCAACTGGCTTGGAGAGTGGTCTGGTTTTATTTACAGAAGCCAAGGACTATGGATTTGTGGCAAATTGTTCTACCTTGGTACTTGTTCTTCGGGATTATTGGAAATCAAAAGCTTTAGCAGAAGGCCGGTGCTTTCATGGCTTCATTGTCAAGATTTTCCTGCGCACACCAATTATGGAAGATTACCCTGGATCAGTGTAAAGAAAAATACAAAGAACTAGGTGAAATTGTATTTACTGATCTTGTTCCAAAAGATAATGAAGTTGCTAGCTGAAGAAGAGAATAGGTAGATCGTGTCAGCTTGGCAAAGCCTATCGGACTGCTGGCATGCTCTTTAAAATTCTCTGCATCGTTAACAAGAACAAGAGAGTCGAAGAAGTTGTCTCCGAGATTATTGTTGCGGTCTTCGCGGACGACTGTTCCTCGCTATCATTATGAGTCCATGTTATTCGAGCATTGACAGTGAGAGCTCCAACCCAGGTAGAACCTCCTGATCTTGATGCGATCGAGATCGACCTGGCTCGTAGATACATTCGTTACAAGGACAGCACTCTCATTATGCAATTCTTACATCAACCTTGTGCAAAGATGGGAAAGTATTCTTTGCTTTGTCCTAGCAATGCTGGAACATCAAGGAAGCAAGATATTGTACTAATTGATGATCTCCTTATCACAAACGGAAGAGTTGCTTTAGGGCGATTAAAGAAATGTTTAACCACTCAGTCATTCTGCTCAACTTCTACTCGTTATATTGATAATAGAATATCATAAAGTTGAGCTTGGTGAGATTTCAACAAGGCATAGTGAAGACCTTGTGTTCTTTCTTGAGAGAACTGGTGTTCACAAGGTTGATCATAAAGTTGAGCAATGGTATGTGCAACAGACAGTGAGGGTATTGAAATCCAAGACTATGAAGATAGCAGCTGTTTTGGAGTCCATTGCAAGTGCTAGGAGGATTTCCCGTAAGCAACTATTCTGATGCATCAGCTTTCATTATTACATATCCGGTCAACAATGAGGTTTGAGGTGCCAAGGTAATTTAGCTTAATTACTCATTTTTTTAATCACTTTATTCTTATAAAAATTATTAAAATTAGTTGGGGCATTTACACCATACCACCCAATTTCTACGTATTTACAAATCTAACACAAAAAATTTGCTTTTACATTTATGCCACCCACATGTTTATTATCACATAAAAGATATCACCCTTTTAAACTAAAAAAAAGTGAAATATACGATTTCAAACATAGGTAAAGTGGCAGGAATGTAAAAATTGAAGGTTTACATGTTAGATATATAAATACATAAGATTTGGATGGTATGTATGCAAATATCCCCTAATTTTAATGTCGTGGTATCAAATATAAAGTTAAAACCTTCTATTTTCTCCATTAAAGTGATATACATAATTTCAAGTAGTTCAATCATTTTGATCCTTAATTGATGAATTTGATTGCATAAGAATAAAACATATTTTTAAGGTTCATATACGTAGTGCATTCCTATACAAACTTTTAAAATCTTATGTTGAGTAATATTCTCATACAAATTTTCCTGTGCGCCTCTGCGAGGTAAAAATGGTCACGATCAAGACATTGGAAGAGCATGAAGCCATCCGGGAGCAAACAAGACGGGATGAGATCAAACTTTGCATCAGTGAGATCATCCAAAACCACTTGGCTTTTATTTTAAAATCTTTTCTTAATTTTTAAATTCTTAATATACATATTGAAACATTTAAATTTATAAACATTCAAACCCAAATCAACAATAACAAACACCAATTCTAAACACATTGTAAGAGAATACATTAAATATCTTTAAAAAGACATTTTAGATATGTTCTATTCCATCTCTCTTCTCTTCTCGGGACGAGATAACGACGCGGTCAAGTGATAATTCATCTCCGAGCAGCGGTCGGGACTACAACAGATGGTGGAAAGATGAGCTTCAGCAGAATTTTAATAGATTTAAATATCATACCTATAAGACGCTGAGGTCGTTCGTCTGGGACAACATAAATTCTCACATTATCTTTTAGGACTTTCTATGATTTTTATATCGTATGATATAAGTCCTAAACTTTTTATGATTCTGTGGTAGTCGTTCGGTACGACATAAATCCTCACATTTCCTCTAGCCATTTACATATGAAATGTATATATAAGCCCTGAATATCTAAATAACTTGCAGGACAGAAATATCATATAATTTCCTTTTCAAAGATGTAAAGCCAAATCATAGGTTAGTTTTAGATGTCACTGTATCTTATTCGGTATCTTTGATATCTCCCACTCTTCACTCCTTTAGAATCCGGAAATAACTATTCCTATTTAAACCTATCCCATTTGAATTTTCCTATGAGCAATCGTGGAAACCTGAACGTTGAATTCTTGAAGATAAAACCCTGATCTTAATTGAGAGTTTTCTTAGTGAGAGTTTTCTTAGGTGTTTCTTAGGTGACTTCGATTGTCTAAGATGCAATTAACTATAGGGGCTTGCTCCTATAGGGAATTTAAGAACCTAGATTAATTTAAACCTATCTAATTTGTGTATTAGATAGGGGAATTTAGAAATCTGTCGGCTATAAATTTTGCAGACCAAAATAGAGTCATAAACTTTTAAGTTTAGATAATTAAACCTACCAATAAGTGATACATTCGTCCTTCAAGATGATATATCATTTATGTTATCTTGCTCAGCTATTTAAACTATTAGATATATGAGATCTAACCGGTCTCATCATTTTTCATATATATATATATATATATGTGTATATATATATATATATATATATACCATTTTCCCAAAAATTAAAATTACAATATATATTATATTAAATTTAAATTTTAAAATCTTATTTAAAAAAAAAATAGCTGACATGGCTCTCAGTTTTGGCTTCTCCGACAGCTAGGTCGGCCGACCAGGGCAGAGGAGGTGGTCAGGTAGTTAGGTGAGCGAGTGGGAGGGTAAATGATGCTTAACTTTGAATAGTTAAGGCTGATGGCAATTATATCTTGGATTAAGACAAATATGGGAAGAGATTTCCTAAATCAAGGGACCATTGGTTCATGGCTTATGTAGGGTAGACTAGGTGAGTCTAGCCTGGTCACTAGGGTCCAAAGGGTGGTTGTGGTGGCTTGGGCTTGACCAATTTGATTTAGTTTGGTCAACTTTAGAGCATGGGTTCAATTTTGGGCATTTTAGCTTGAAGTCACATTTGGGTTGGGATAGTCATGACATTGAGCTCAATTTATTGGTTAAAATGGTGTAGATGATTGCACAAGGAGTTTAGAAAAAGAATTGAGTGCTTTTAAGTTGATTTGGAAGCTCAATTTGATGGATTTTTGCTCATGGCCAAATTTGGTGCATTTGGGTCAGCCATAGGTTTGGAATTGGGCTAGGGATTTGGTTAGACCCAATTAATGGTTCATATTGGTCCAAGGGATTTCCATGAAGAGTTTTGAATGCCAATTGAGTGGAAATTTTGGGGCTATGAAGTTCAAATTGGTGGAATTTGGAGTTTGGGGCAAAATTTGGGGTTTTGGTCCAAGTTGAATTTGAGTGAGATTGGGGCTTGACCAAGGCCAATCAATGGTTCATTTTGATGTGGAGGAGTGTTGTAAAGAGTTTAGGATTCAAAATTAAGGCACTTAGATAGGTTTGGGGGTTCAATTTGGTGAAATTTTGGCTTAGGGTCAAATTAGAGATTTTGAATTGGGCTTAAGATTCAGGTCTGAAACTGGGTCTAATTGAATTTGGATTTGGTTTCAATCAACTTTAGGCATGATTAATTTGAGTTTAGAAAAGAAATTGGGGAAAATTGTGATAAAATTGGTGGACATTTGAGGTAAAATTGGGGTAATTGGACATTTGAGGGCAATTTGGGGGTTTTGGTGAAAATTGATTAAAGTGGGCTCACTAGAGTGGTTCAAATTGATTTTTGGGACATTTGAAATGATTTTGAAGGTTTTGGGATAGTTTGGGTCACCAGGGGTATTTTTGTAATTTGACAAAATCAGGGGTATTTTGGTAATTTTAAAAATTTTGGTGTGGTTTGGATAACTTGGGTGGTTTAAAAGAGTTTGAAATGATTTTTTGAATAAATTTGGATTTTTTGGGTAATTTTTGGGATTTTTGGTCAAAATTGGGGTTTCAAGTGTAGTTTGGTAAATTGGGTTAGGTTTTTGGGGGCAAAAAGTTGACTTGGGATTTTTTAGTAAGATTGGGGTTGCTAACCACACAACCACCCTACTTGAGCCATAGACCAATAGAATTCCCTACTTTGGGTCTTCCATGTACTTGTCTCAACTAAACCCTAGCCTAGGGCTAGTGGCCTAGGGGACCATCTACATAAGTTTCTTAAAATGTTAAGGGACCAACTAAGCATATTTGACTAAAGCCTGAGGTTGTGAGTGTAAGTGGGGGGGTATCAAGTGTGTGTGTGTTTGTGTGAAATTCACCATGGCCACACCACCCAGGGTTCACCCTAAGGCTAAACAGTCATATGAGGACTCCCTTTGAGCTCCCCCATACTGGCCCCACCTACTAAATGATAGAGGATAGAGGTTAGGACCAATATGTGGACCAATATGTGGAACTTCAATTTGAGCAAAGAAGAGTTTAGAGTTTATAATGGTGAGGGGTACTTTAATAGTCTCTTAGGAATAGTCAACAGGAAAGTCTTATGGCTACACCCTAGGCTGCTAAGGAGGAAATTAGACCTCAACCAAAAGTGAGGTCAATAGGGTCGTTCGTGAAGGAAATGGTGTTATTGGAAAAGGTTTACAAATGTCCTAGTACGGGTGATTTGCGATTTAAACAACTCCATCACACCACTGATATTAATTTATTTAAACACTGGCTCAATTTTTGGATAGGAGAATTTTTTTGGGCATCCTTCATGTATGATTAGTACTGCAAAAAATTTCACCCTGCTTTTGTTACTTGAGGGAAGGGTGACTCTAGGATGTGGAAGAGGCTTCTTCAAATTTGAGAGTAGGCTAGGGAAATTATTTTTTGAGAGTTGGGTAGCAAAAACATCTCCTTTTGGCATGATTCTTGGTGTCAGATTAATGTCCTACCAGGGGTTGATGCTCGTGCTGATCTCCTTGTGGGTCACACTTGGCTGGATGGTCACTAGAATATCCCCCTTCTTAATAAATTGGCGGGGGTCAAGAAGACCAGTTTCATATCTACTATTCCTTTTTACCAACACAAGCTTGATTCTATTATGTTGAAGGTGGAATCCAAAGGGTATATTTCAAAATTTGTTATTTTCTTTACATCATTTTCAAGCTAATCCATCGGGAGAAAGCATTTAGTCTCGAGCACTCACTCCCTCGATGTTTTTTTTGGCTAGAATTTTCCACTAGGTGCTTCCTTGCGATGATATTCTAAAACTCAAAGGGTTGTGATTAGCATCTTTGTGTCCATTGTGTAATGCGAATGAGGAATCTATTGAACATCTTTTCTTCACTTGTCCCTTTTCTTTGCAAATTTTGTTGAAAGGGGGTCATTGGTTTGGCAATAATTGGACTCTGGCTCGGGATTTAGTTTCTTCTTGCAATTTATGTAATTCTGATTGGAGGCAAAATCATTTTTTCCAAATATATTTATACATTATATGTTGGTTTATATGGATGACTTGTAATAAGATCAAGCATGAAGGTACAAGAGTTTCATAGAGTTTTTAAGTTGGGTGGCATGAAAGTTGATTTCTTCTTGGGTATTGCTTATTTTGGTTCCTTGGGGTCATCTACTTCTGCTCAGAGGAAGGTTCTGGAACTCCCATATTTGGTGAGATGGCAGTCTTCTCCTACAGGGTGGGTGAAGTTTAATACCGCTGAGAGTTGGAAGCTTGCTAGTGCTGCGGTTGGGGGTGTTGTTAGGAGTGCCGATGATAATTGCATTCTATTTTTTTCCTCTCCCTGTGTTACTGATACTCCCTTGGAATCTGAAGCTTGTGCTATTCTAATGGTGGTGTCCATTGCTGTGTTAATGAATTGGCATCATTTAGAGATTGAGACAGATTTTAATATTCTATTTGATATATTAATTGAGGGTAGACACGTGTCGTGGGACATTTTATAATACATTAACCACATTAAATGCATCTCTTACAACCTTTCGATTGCCTAGTGGTCCATTCATAGAGAATGTAATAGATCGACAAATTGGTTGGCTAACGTCGGTGCCTCTGACAAACTTATAGTTGTGCATACAATGCTGCCCCCACATTACATATGTTTCTTATTGGTGATACCTTGGATGCCCCTTTTGTTCATGCCTCTTGAAGAGGATTTATGGGTGTTTTGGCTTTCTCTCCCTGTTTATTGTTCTTCCTACACCTCTTTCCATGGCCACAGTTCTGAAATGTTTGGCCCTCTTTGGGGGTACTTGGATGGTTATATGCCTACCATTTTTCTGGTGCTTTTTTATTGCTTTACAATTGGTCTGAGGTGATGTTTAGCCTTCTGTGGGTTGTATTTCCTCCTGGGGGCATTTTGTTCACTCTTTGTGGTGCCATTAGACTTCCCGTGGGGTATTTCTCTGGTTTCTGTTTTTGTGGGATGCTCTTATCTGTTGTGTTGCACTACAGGTTTTTTGTTTGGTTTATTAATTTTTCCAACTAATGTGGATTACGATATCTTCAATCAATTTTTTTGGTGCTCTTGCGGGATGTTGCATATGGCTATTCTGTCCATATGTCTATCTACTCCTTTGGACTCTCGGTCACCCCTATAGTTTTTTGCTTGAATGCTTTCTGGTACAAGATGGTGATGCTATTTTAGCGGGGGCTGCTCTCTTTTCATAGACTGTTTGGGTTTTATTTTGTTGCTGTTTGCTTTCTATTATAGGTATACATTTTTTTCTTGGGTTACTTTTTGCGTTTTGGGGTATACTTGTATGCATCTTATTGTTTTTCTTATTTTGTGTGGAGTTGTACTTTGAGAGATGGAACCCCTAGGGGTGTGTTTTTTGTATTTTTTTTTAGCGTTGGGGATCCACGTCCCCTCCCCCTTACTGTAACTCATTTTTGGTTGAATAGAAACAGAGCTGAATAATGCTCCTTCCCCAATATATCTTTCTATATATATATATATATAAGCTTCCTACAAAGGGAAAATTCATTAAAACCAAAAATTATAAAGGTCTAACAAAAGGGAGATAAAAAAGATCTCCATCCAAAAGAAATAAGAGGGAAGGATTCAACACTATAGAAATTACATGCAATTCAGTGTGTAAACCATAGTTAGACAACCATTTGGCTGTTCTATTAGCTTCTCTGTCAACATAAGAAATTTAGAAATTGAGGTTGGAGGCAATGAGAATGATTTTCTTTAGTCCAGAGGAGAAGGTATCAAGGACATTCTATTTGACTGTTTAAGATATGCACCAAAGAAAAAGTGTCTGATTTCTCCAAAAGGTCAGTACATTGTCCCCTAATAGCAATAAGAAGAGCCCAGAACACAGCAATGCATTCAGCTTCCAATGCATCACAAGCAAGGATGGGAGATTAGAAGTAAAGAAGGCTTCTGCCAAGAAAATCTTTGAACACACCCTCAATACCAACAACATGATTCAGAAAGCTTCCATCAGTGTTTACATTAATCCATCTAGGAGAAGGTCTCTTCCATTATATCAATGAAATAAGTGGACCTACAAATCTTGGGCCAGTATGGTAGGTACAGACAAGAGTGAATTTATTGTGTGTGATTAGCTTAATAAGGTACTGATACGTCTAAAAATTACCTACTTTTTCATATATATTTTATGCTCAATTTTAATGATTTTTAATGATATTACACTTTAAAGGAAGACATTTTGCATATTTTTGGTTTCAGGTACAAGAAAGAAACTTTTAGAGAAAATAAAGCAAAAATGGTGCAATTTAGAGTAAAATCTAGCATGAAAGAAAATTCTGACGTGACACATTTCGACATGTCTTCCTATGCTTAATCTAATTTACATTTCTCACATATTTTTGAATGAAATTACACTTTACATTCTTAATTTGTAGGTTTATCTGTTAGGAGCGAAACACAATTGAAACGGGGTGAAACAGAGCTGAACAGAGCTAAACGAACCAAAATAATGGAGCTACTGCAGGGCGGCGCATGATGCGCCAAACCGGTTCATGATGTGCTAGAAGACATATTTTTGCAGATTAAGGCAGTTTGGGGCAAATTTTGGGCAAATTTTTAAACGGAAACTTGTTCTAAACACCCCTTGGAGTGATTCAATGCATCTAGACACTTTGGAAGGTTCTTTTATGAAGGGATATGTCTCTTGGATCAATGTACTTGACTTTTGAATTCAAAACTTTGGATAGATTTTGGAGAGAATTTTGAATTCTTTTTGGAGGGAGGCAACATTTTGTAAAAGAGAGGGAAGTCTAGGGCTTGAGGGAGAGAGTTTGAGAGGCGTGTGTGTGAGTGTGTGTGTGTGTGGCGTGAGGGTGAGAGGCACGGGCTTTGATATTTTCTTCAATGATTGTAAGAGGAGAGGGAAGGTGAGAGATTTCTTCTTCATTACACTTTTAAGAGAGAATCGAGTGGGATTGTAAAGAGAGAAAGGCTTGGAGAGAACTTCTAGGGATTTGCTTGGGAAGGATTGTGAGATATGTTATGTCTTTTATTTCTTTTATTTTGTAAACTTATTTTTATATATGAAATCCATGTTTTGTCGTATCCTTCTCATGATCTCTGAGTAGTCTTCTTTATCCTTCTCCCTACTTTGAGATATGGTTTTGTGATGAAATTATTTTATTTTATATGGTTTTAAATGTAAAAAATTTGTGATTATTCAACATTTGATCTTTATTTACTTTTTGATTTGGCTAATTGAAATGTTAAAATATGTTGAGAAACATATGTTTCAAAAGGGCTATGATTTCTACAACATGGAGAGAATTACATTTGATTTCATGGGAGAGTTGTCATTCATGGAATTGAGTGCAAATAAATAGGGAAATATACTTTGTTGGATGTAAAATTGGAGATTTTAAGGTGACATATTAAAATCCCCAATTTAGTCCAGTTGATTGTAAACTGATGCAAGATTGTTAGCCCTTAGGTGAGGGAGTAGTGGGAGCTCTGGAGTGGCAGGCGGAGCCGGTATCCTCCCAGCCTGACGACGGAATTAGAGACCAAACTTTGGATTAGTTAATGTTCTTTATAGCACTGGGAAAAAGGTAAAGAATAGTATTGCTCCTTTTTGGCACAAAATAATTTTTATATATTTTTAAATGATTTTAATTTCTTCACAATCCATATACTCATTGTAAAGAGAAAGGAGGCTTTCTTAATTTTGAATATTTTATCACAAAACTTTGTTTAGTTTTAGAAAATTTAATTTTAAAGTTTAATAAACTTAGTTCTTTAAGTTACATTTCTATTAGCATTCATTAAACCCATTTTAATTTATCTTTCTTACTTTAATTTTTATAGTTTGAATATTGTGATTTATGTTATTATCAAAAGAATTTCCATCTTCCAAAACTAAGACTTTATAGTAGTAGACTAGAGCTAGCCTAAGGGATTTTTTACTGCGCTTCTCTGTGGGATCGATACTAGGGTTCTTAAAGAAAGCCCTATATTACTTGAAGTGATACGTGCACTTGCGTATAACGACTAGTGTGTGAACTATTTTATATATTTTATATAACATTTCAATTTTTCACATTAACAACTTAATATAAATTTGTTCAAGTTATTGACAATATTTTAGAAAACTAAATTACTGCGTAATTTTGGGATGGGTCAGATTTTTGGTACTATCCGGGTATTTAAATTGACATAAAACACGCGGAAAAACAACACACACTAGGGGCGCATCAAGTTTTTGGTGCCGTTGCCGGGGAAGCTTCGGTAAAAACTTTAGGAGAGCTTTATTTAAACCATTAAGACTTAGATTTAGAATTTATAGTATTATTATATAGTGTATTTATTTATTATGTGTTTATTTTAAAGAAAATCTAAAATAATAAAAAAATATTTTTTATATCTGTCCGATTAGTCAAGTCTTTAGATTTGTATGTGTAGTTCAGGAGTTGCAGACCTTGAATTTTACAAGACAGATTTGGAGAGAACTTTTGGGGGAGATTTGAAAAGACTCCATGAATTTAATGTAGAAATAGCAGATCGACGATATAATGAATATTCAGATTTGGAATATAATTCTAGTTGCTTTGAAAGAGTAAACCCCAAAAGAGTGGGAAATTTTCAAGACGATATGCTTACAATTTTAATTTCTTAAGTTGCAGATATTAAGAGGAAGTTGGATTAATACATGGAAATATATCCTCAAGGAACCCCAATTATTGAGGAAAATTCATTTGAAAAATAGATTTAAACTAGCCATGAGATACATAATTCTTATTCTGATTATTACAATCTAGGTTGGAAAAATCATTTGAATTTTAACAAGAATAATAATTTTGGAGGAGAAGACCAATTTTGGGAAGATAATAAATTTAATCGGACATGTAGTTGGAATAATCATGGCTATTATAATGATGAACTTTCTTTTCCTCATAATTTTGACTTCAACCCCTAGAATGATGAGAAGGATTTATTAGAACTGAAGTGTCAAGGGACTGCAATAAAGAATATGGAAAACCAACTGGGGCAGATTATTTACTCAATTAATAATCCTCCTTAATCTCATTTCAACCCACAACACGAGGAGAAGGAACTAATGTTAGAAGAGGTTTTGATTCAAATGAAGAATGAGCTGGAAAATAAAGAGGTCGCAATAAGGAATATAGAAAACCAAATGGGACAGATTATTAATGCAATTAACAGTTACCCCCAGATATTTTACATTTTACCTAGTGACAGAGATTTTACCTTGTGACCCTGAGATAAACCCTATGGAGATGAATTATGAGCAATTTAAAAGTATCGAATGAATATTTAGAAGAGAATTTGAGGATATGTTTCAAAAGAACTTTGAGTTGAGAAATGAGGATAAGGAGATTGAAAGACCAATGAAAAAAAATTACTAAGGAATTAGAAAAACCTATTTCTTCAATTAAGATAAATATAGAAAGACAACATTAATTTTAACCACGACGATTCCTTCTCAATTTTGTTGCTTCTTTTCTCTAACTTTATTTTTATTTGATAGGAGTGGCTAACCTATTTGATGAGTAACATGTGGATGAATTTACATTATTTATATAACTGTTAGAGGTGCATAATTACTGAGATATGGTGACACTTGAGGTTGGTGTTCGCGAGCCAGTATATCAAGGATAATCTTATCTTTGGGATTAGAATCTATAAAATCATTTATAAATACCCACTATATTTGTGTAGTGATTCCGATAGAAATTGGAAGTAAGTTAGTGAGATGTAAGGAGTTAAAGGAAGAATTAATCTCATTTATCATTTGTGTTTGTTTTTGTGTTACAATAATATAAAGATTTGGAGAACACGGAAATATATATATTCCTAAGCCAATACTTGTTCTGCTTGTTAGATCTTTCTTTCCATTTTATTGAGCATGTTTTGGTTTAAACTTACTTTGTATTGCATTTTAATATGTTCTGATGAATACTTATAAATGTTTGTGATAGATAGAATTTTTGAACTGTTTTTCTTCATGCTTATATTTTATGTATTGAATGTTATACATGTTTAAAATCAAGTTTGGGGTAGGAAGAAAAATAAATTTTAGAAGTAGTATGCTTCCTTTTAGTTTAATATTATTGCAGGCATGATTTTAATATTATTGCAGGCATGTTTGCATGTTTTAGACTAGATTTACTTTCTACTGTAGTAATTCTATCATGATTATGCACGTATATGAATTTGATATGATGTTGTAAAAGTTAGGTGATTCAACTTTTACTTTTTCTTCCTGCTATATTTTATGGAACAAAGTGTAAAGTATTTAAAAATTCAAGTTTGGGGGGAAGAAAAAATTCTTTTAAAAAGAAGTAAACTAAATTTTATTTGTCTTCAATTAACTGTTATTTTCAAAAATAATTTAAAATGACCTTGGATATTAGAGTTTAACTTCAAATGACTATATTTATGTTTGTAAATATTATGGTAAATTTAAGTAAATGTTTTTAATATCAAAGGTCAACTCTAAAGTTAAAGATTTTTGGTATGAAAGGATAAGACTATGTTTTTCTATTTAAAGTAAAGGAAATTGTATTTATGAGGTAAAAAAAATTTTAGAGTTTCATGTAAGAAGAAAATAATGAAATTTTATGAAAAATGATAAACTAATATGAATTTATAAAGTGAAGAAAGGCAAGGAGTTTTTACTTTAAGATGAGGATAGTGAAGTTCAAAATTGTAAAGGCTCCTTAGCTATAGTAATCCTCACTTGAAAAAGAAAAAGAATAGGATTGAAAAGATCCTAAAAGAAAAAAAAGAAGAAAAAAAAGAAGGAGAAAAGAAAAAAGGAAGGAAAAAAGAAAAGAAAAGAAAAAAAAATGTGTGAGAAGAAGCTTGAGGAGATGCCTAATCAAAAATTGGCTTAACTTGAATCAACTTAAGGAAAATGCTTTATTACATTTTCTAAACTTTTATTGGAGTATTAGTAGCATTACTAGTAAAGTTTTCATGAAGTTCTTTTTCATATGAATGTTCTAATTATCCTTGATATGACAAATTACAATTCTTCTTGAAATGAATAGAGATTCAAAAATCTTAAATTTGATTACTAAGTACTCTTAAACTTAAAGTTTGAATCTAAGTTATTAAAGATTTTTCTTAAATTTCACTATTTTATTTATTAAACTAAAATAAAGAAGTTTATAAGTTAATCTCTATCATAAGTTATATTTTTATGTAGTAAAAGCATCACTTGAGGACAATTAACATTTAAGTTTAGGGGATTTGATATGCCTAAAAATTACCTACTTTTTCATATATATTTTGTATTCAATTTTAATGATTTTTAATGATATTACACTTTAAAGGAAGGTATTTTGCATATTTTTGGTTTTAGGTATAAGAAATAAACTTTTGGAGAAAATAAAGCAAAAATGGTGCAATTTGGAGTAAAAACAAGCAAGAAAGAAAATTTTGACTTGGCACATTTCGATATGTCTTTCTTTGCTTAATCTACTTTACATTTATAACATGTTTTTGAACGAAATTAAACTTATAATAAAGACTATTTTCATGTTTTTTTGTAGGTTTATCTATTAGGAGCGAAACACAACTGAAACAAGGCAAAACAGAGTTGAAACAGAGCCAAACGAAGCAAAACAGTAGAGCTGTTGCAGGGTGGCGCATGATGCTCCAAACTGGTGCATGATGCACTAGATCTGGCGCGTGATGCACCAGAATACATACTTTTGCGGATTAAGGCTATTTGGGATAAATTTTGGGCGAATTTTCAAAGGGACACTTGTTCTAAACACTTCTTGGAGTGATTCAATGCTTCTAGAAATTTTTAAAGGTTCTTTTATGAAGGGATATGTCTCTTGGATCAATGGACATGTCTTTCAAATTCAAAATTTTGGATAGATTTTGGAAGGAATTTTGAATTCTCTTTGGAAAGAGGTAACCTTTTATAAAAGAGAGGGAAGACTAGGGCTTGAAGTAGAGAGTTTAAGGGGTATGTGTGTGAGTGTGTGTGTGTGTGCGACGTGAGAGAGAGAGAGCAAGGGCTTGGAGATTTTCTTCAAGGATTGTAAGAGGAGAGGGAAGGTGACAAATTTCTTTTACATAACACTTCTAAGAGAGAATTGAGAGTGCTTGTAAAGACTTGTAAAGGCTTGTAAAGAGAGAAAGACTTGGAGAGAACTTCTAGGGATTTGCTTGGGAAGGATTATGAGATAAGTTTATTTCTTTTGTTTTGTAAACTTTTTCTTATTAATGAAATCCGTGTTTTATCATATCATTCTCATGAATTCTAAGTAGTCTTCTTTATCCTTCTCCCTATTTTGAGATTTAGTTTTGTGAATAATTGATTTTATTTTATACGGTTGCTAACGAGGCTTCCCACGGTTTAAATAAAATTATGGAATTCATTAAGTTGAATTTAGTAAGTTCATTTGGACCAAGTGAATCCAATAGAAAATAGTGATTCCGGAATGAGGGAACCGTAGGATCCTAACCGGTTTCGCTCTCATCAACTTTAATATGCCCTCATAAAATTTAAAGAACTTCAACCATAAAGCCACCTGAGTTGATATTATAACTTGACATAATAGATAATTCAAACTCGTCGCGGTAGGAGCTTGGAGCTAGTATGGTGGGCAGCACAGCCATCTTCAACAGCAAAAAACTGTCTTCCTCAGCTAAATCAATATTCCTTCCTTAGACTTAAACAACAAAGCCATAGGACTTCGAGGTTGCTTGCTTATGCAACGTAAATCCTCACCTTATCTTTAGGCCTTTGCATAGCCCTGCTATACAATATAAGCCCTAACTCATCTTAGGATTCCGAGGTTGTC
>NW_018164712.1:288656-292078 GCF_001263595.1 Phalaenopsis equestris | reverse complement strand
ATATTTCTCCTCAAAATTGAAGCCAAACATTAGGATAGCTTGGGAAGTCACCGAGGTTCTCCTTTGGATCCATGACATCCCCTAGTTCTTCTTCTTTTGGATTCTATAATAAAATGTTCCAAATTTGAACCAATCCCCTTTCACACTTATACGTCTGATTTCGGTTAAGAGTCCCACCCTTTGAAATTCCTTGAAGGTAATATTTTTTGATTTTTATCGAGAGTTTTCTTGAGTGACTTTGGTCATTTAAGATGTGATTAACTATAGATTAACTATATTATAGGAAGCATGTCGCTTGCCCTTATAGGAAGCATGTCCGAACCCAACTTAATATAAACCTTATTTAATCCTTTATATTAAATAGGGGAACTTGTCGGCAAATACAAATGTTTTGCAGACCAAACAGACGTCATACTTTCCTTAGTTTATTTGATCGAGCCTCATCCTCAAGTCTTGTGTTTATCCTTCGAGATAGATACAGGATTTGAGGTACAGTGTTCTTTCATTATGGGGTCAGAAAATTATGGGGTCAGTTTGATTTCATACTTCAACGTCCTTCCGAAGCGGGCGACGGGATTTCGATTCCGAAGACTGATAGTTTCTTACGGGCAACCCCACAAACCATCCCCGAAATAACAGGCATCATAAATAAAAGAATGCATAAAAATGAAATCCATTGTGTTCTTCCAATGCAACATCCTGAGAACAAATGTTGCTTGACTTGGACAGGAAATGTAGAGGGGGTAATGTTATCTATAAATTCGACATTAAGAAGGCTTATGACATTATCAACTAGAATTTCATCCTTGAAACCCTTGCCACTAGGGGCTTTGCTGAAGGCTTCATTAGGCTGATCAAAAGATGGCTTCTTTGCAACAACCATTCTTTGCTTGTCAATGGTTCTTGTCATGGCTTCTTTTCTGCTTCCAGAGGGATCAAACAAGGGGACTCCCTATCCCCTACAATTTTCATTTTGGCTATGGATTATATCTAGATTGTTGAATCAATTGTTTTTAAGCTCCCCCCATTTGGCATATCAACACAAATCTAATGTCTGTATCAGTCATCTGGCTTATGCTGATGATGTGATTATTTTCTCTAAGGCCACTAAGAATGCTACCAAAATGCTGTATAAGGCTCTCAAGCATTTTTAGCTCACCTCAGGTATGGAGTTAAATCTTCCTAAATGTCAATTTTTTCCTAGCTCTAACATATCTCAACAGATAAAAAATTAGATATCTAATTACAGAAGTTTCCACCTATCTTCATTGCCTATCAAATACCTGGGTGTTCTCTTAACCAAGGGAAGATACAAACAGATCCAATTTAATGAGGTAATTGAGAAGATTAAAAACCAATTGTAGTGCTCGACCAATTCTTTCTTGTCCAATGGTGGGAAGATCATTCTCCTTAAAAGTATTCTCACTGCCCTCCCCTCTTATTCACTACAAATGTTTTCTATGAAGAAAGGTACTCAGAAGCTGTTGGGGAGAATGTTTAACAAATTTTTATGGGCTGGTCAGAAGAAACAAGTTCACTGGCTCCCTTAGCAAAAGCGTTGCAAACCTTACTGTGCTGGAGGTTTGGGTTTTAAAGAGTTTCAGCATTTGAGTTTCATTAACATATGCAAACTTTAGATTAAATTTAGAGCCTAAGACAGCCTTTGGGCTATTTTTATGAAAGGGAAATACTGTAGATATGCTAACCCTAGCCAGGTTAGCAAAAATATGGGTGACTCTAGACTTTGGGGTAAGTTGTTAGAGGTTAGAGAGCATGCTAAGGAGACCTTCATCTGGGAGCTTGGAGAAGGCCAAATTAGTTTCTGGCTTGATAGGTGGACTTGGAATGGTGAAATAATCCAAGGCTCTACCTCTATCCCCAATCCACATGATATGGTCAAAGATTACTGGAATGGGAATCAGTGCAATTACACTCTTCTCTATAATATTCTCAACAGTGAGCAGCTGCATTTGGTCCAGCAAACTCCTATTTATCCTGATCAAAGAGATAAGATTGTTATTAAAAATGCCAATTCTCAGAAAATTTCTTCTTTTATCTATCAAACCCTCTTTCATTGGCCTTCTGTTCACTGGGGCACTGACATTTGGGGGAAACACCTAACCACTTCTACGTCTTTCTTCAGTTGGAGATTATGGCTTTCTATGCTCCCAACAGATGATATCTTGAAAATGAAAGGACTGAGGGGACTTTCTGTCTATTTTCTGTGCCTTATGGAGGAGGAGACCTTGGATCACCTCTTCCTCTTCTTTAAATGTAACTTTTCTCAAAAAGTTTGGACTGAGTTATTGACCAAGTTCAAAATGGATACAATGAATCTCAGCTGGTCCAACTTCTACAACTGCCGGGAAGAGTGGAAACAGATCAATTTACAGGTTATTCCTTGTATAGATGCTTGGTTTATATGGATGTACAGAAATAGTGTTAAATATGAAGGTTCTACACCTCTTGCTAAAGTTGTGACTACACATTACACTTCTTACCTATAGAAAATCATCAAATATCACAAGTTCCCTAATATCTTTAGGAATTGGGTTTCTCAAGCTGATATTCAGTATAATTTCAGTTTCTCATTGATTGAATGGGCTCCGAATTCTCATTGATTGAATGGGCTCCTCCTTCTGATGGTTGGATGAAAGCTAATACTGATGAAAGCTTTTTAAAAGGAGCTGCTGGTTGTGGTGGGGTTTTCAGAAACTCCCTTGGACACCATGTTCTCCATTTCTCCTCACCAACTTGGGATTTAGATGCTGCAGAAACTGAAAGGATTGCTATTTATTAGTCTTTTAAAATTGCTGTCCAAAGTAATTTTGGACCATTAATCATTGAAACTGATTCCATTGTTTGCACCAAGTTTTTGCAGCATGAGAAAGATCCCCCTTGGCACATTGGAAGATGCATAAGGAAAATTCAAAGGAAATTTGGCAGCTACACTGTTAAATTTCAGTATATCAACAGGAAAGGCAATGGGCCAGCTCATCTTTTGGCCACTTCTGGTAGATGTTCTGAATAAGTTATTGTGGCAAATTTCCCTTCTCCAGAGTTAGCTTATCTACTGCATGGAGATAATTTATGCATACCTCAAGTTCACACCTTCTGAGGTGGATTGGTTTGTGGTCACACTTTTCTATTTACTTATGACCTTGGTGGCTATTTGATTTTGTCTGCACCTTGCCCGTTTCTATGTGGGTTTTCCCTTATGTTGTTGGGAACCATTATGCTTCCGTGTTTTACTTATAGCCCTTTGGACTATTTGTTGTTTTTTGTGTTGTGGATGGACTGATGACTCCTGTATTGATTCATCAAGCCCATCCTGCTACTCTTGATTTTGTAACCTTCCCTTTACTTCAACTGGTAGGGAGACACTAGTTTCTCCTTGATGGCAAATAAAATATATATATATA
>NW_018164712.1:277299-288254 GCF_001263595.1 Phalaenopsis equestris | reverse complement strand
CAACTCCAATACCCACAAATGAGATCCTAGGCATCCAAAAAGAGCAGGCCAAAAAAGGTAAAACATGAAAACCAGCATGACGATCCAAATTTGAAGACAAAACGGGGTGAAAAACAGATAAAACGGGGTGAAAAAGGCTACCAAAATGCAACTCAGAATAAAACATGAAGAATCAAACAGTTAAACAGCAAAAGGAACCAATAAAAACGGAGCAGAAATAACAGAGAAATATAAAATCCCTCTATCTTCTGATATGTATATATATAATTATATTTATATAGATTTAATATTAAAAATTATTTGATGATTGATTAAAGTTATTTAATTAATATATTAAGTAATTGATTTAAGTACCACTTAAATCAAAGTTAAATTAAATTATTCAATTCATTAATTATTAATGGTATAATTAATTCATCTCACTTATTCATATAGAATACCGTGTTTTTAATTAATTACTTAATTATTTAATTCTTTAATTGATTTATTGTTGGATTAATTAATTTATTTAATTATTATAGTGTAATTAAATCATTTAATTATTAAACTATTGAATTAGTATTTTATTTAGTTAGGTTACCAAAATTTAGGTTATTTAATTATTTAATCAAATTGTTGATTCATTAAAGTTAAATTAAATTAAATTTTTAGTTGTTAATTTCTTATTTAAGTTGTTAATTTTTTTAATAAGTTAAATAAGTATCTAATGATTTTATTAACTTAATTAATTTAGGCGTAATTTTTTGTTACGCTATTAAAAAGCGATTAAATTTAATTAATAAATTGAGGAAATTATTAAATAATTTAGGCTTTCGGTTAGCATAAATTTATGGGATTAGTAAGGTAATTAGAGGGTATAACTTTTGTTTAAGGTTAATTAAAAGAGATTAATGTTATTTAATTAAAATTTAATACTAAATATAAGTAATTAGAAAATATTTAACCGATGTTCTCGTCCTAAAGGAAAAGGGAGTATGGCTCTCTGTTTTGGGTTTTATATGGGTTAACATGTTAATTTTGATGAAGTATGGGAAAGACAAATATTAATTACATATTATAATCCTTAAACTATATAAGCCCCACTGATAATTCACTTCCTACGCAATATAGAACATGGTAACATTATAAATTCTAAAGTTTATTTTAGTCAACATGAAATTATGTTGAATTGCCTATAGTATTACTTGATTAACATGTTACTACATGAATAAATCAAAAACTTTGTGCAACATGTCATAAAATTTTAGCTTTGGGCTAAAAGTACTTGAAAACATTTTAAATATATATAACAACATGCAATTAACCTATTGCAATTCATTTAAGACAAAAGCCCCATGATTTGAATTTAGATTGGTCTTGGTCTAAAAAAAAATATGTAAACATGTAATGTGTAAATTTATATGGTTCAATACATATATGCTGTTGATTTTCGGGTGAACATGGTGAAAACATGGTGAATGTTTATATAACATATCAAACACATATTGTAAAACAAATAACATGGTAATAAACTAAAAAAATTTAAAATTAGTTAATGAACTTTAAAATTGATAAGTAAGTTTGAAGATTAAATGGGAAGGTAAAGAAATGAACGGTTAATTTTGAATTTGAATGAAAAACGGAAGAAAGAAGAGGAATTTACCTTGGAATTTAGAGAGGAGTTGAATTCCCTACCGTTGTGATCATTTTTCTTGCTCTATGGGGATTTACGGCGGGTTAATTGAGGGCGTGGGGCGGTTTTGGAGGTAGTGGGGTGATTTGGACGGCTTGATTTGAGGAGCAAGTTGATTATTTGAGAAATTGATTATTTGAAATTAATGGTATTGATTTAGGGTCTGTTTGGCGCAGCTGCAGATTCTCAGCTTTTCAGCTGCAGCTGGCCTGCCCCCAGCAGCGGAAGCAGCTGTAAGAAAGCAGATGTGGGGAAGCTGATTGTCTGTTTGGTGTAGCTGCGTGAAAAATGCTGTGAGCCAGCTGTTTCATGTAAAAATGACCGAACTGCCCCTATTTAAAATCGTTTAAAATCTATGATTTATTTGTATATCATGTTCTCTAGCCTTACCAACCATGTTAAAACTATGATAAAGTAAACAAATGAAACACAACAATGACATAATTTAGGAGTACATTCCCACACAACAATTGAATGCATTGCGCCAAAAGACCATCTTATAACTACAACAAACAGAATAATAATAGCAACGGGTAATGAAACAAAGCAGAACCAAGGCCCAAACCAAACTCTAAAAGCCTCAAAGAATAGTATCAAAGAAGCTAAAGATCCACAACAGAAAAGCAGGAAAAAACCCACAGCCTTCCTCTCAACCAATAAGCTAACGTGGTTGAGGCAGCAGGGAAGTCATGCATTTATATTACGAATAACAGGGGAGTAGAACCGAGCCCTCAAACCAAACTCCAAAAGCCTCAAAGAATTATTTCATCTTGCATATGTTTCGAATGGGGAGACAACCATATAGAGCAAAGATCTAATGAAACACGGTTTGCAAATCCTCAACCACAAAACAATCTAATGAAGCACGACATACATGCAAATATGGGTGCAAGATCTACAATTTCGCAAAAAAGCACCGGAAACCTCTCAGATCCAATAATAAACGAAGAAAATGGCTCGTCTTTACCTGTGCTTTGTCAATCGCGGGTCGGCAAAAGAAGGCGAAGAAGAGGAAACCAAAAAACCACCGGGTTTGAGGCAGCAGGAAAGAGCCACCAAGCCAATAGAAAACTCTCCAAAAGCCTTCAAACAAAAGGTAAATCATGCATTTATATTACGAATAACAGGGGAGTAGAACCGAGCCCTCAAACCAAACTCCAAAAGCCTCAAAGAATTATTTCATCTTGCATATGTTTCGAATGGGGAGACAACCATATAGAGCAAAGATCTAATGAAACACGGTTTGCAAATCCTCAACCACAAAACAATCTAATGAAGCACAGCATACATGCAAATATGGGTGCAAGATCTACAATTTCGCAAAAAAGCACCGGAAACCTCTCAGATCCAATAATAAACGAAGAAAATGGCTCGTCTTTACCTGTGCTTTGTCAATCGCGGGTCGGCAAAAGAAGGCGAAGAAGAGGGGACGGCTAAAGAAGGAGGAGAAGAGGACGCGAGGGAAGCAGCGGGGAAGATCCTAGGGCAGAGGAGAGAAAAGGGCAAAAGGTAAAAATCTCTTGCGAAAGCGGGGCAGCGGGGTTAATACCGCTTCCCGCTTTCGCTCAGCTTCCGCAAAGCCGAAAGCCAAAGTCGCAAACCAAACGACGAACTTTCGCGAATAATCGCGGCAAAGGCCCGCACAGCGCCAAAAAATTTCTCCCAAACGGAGCCTTAATCCAAATGCATGGATCCACGATTTTGACCAGATGAACCAATACGAATCAAGTGTAGAGATTAGTGAGATGTCAAAAGAACGTGGCTTGATGAGCAATAATTACAAAGGCGCTGAATCAATGACATTTTTCTAATTTAAGCCAAATTTGGACACTTAAAACTAAAAAAATCATAACTTAGAATAGAAAAATGAGAAAGTTATAATCAATATGAAAAATTAAAAAGGAGAAAATAAGGTTTCCAATGGTCTATATGGTTTTAAAAATAGAGCTATGCAACATAAGTTATGGTCATTTCAAACTCAAAGTTAGAGAACCTAGTAATAAGAGCAGGGTCAACTCTTCCTCCCTCTTTTCTCTTCATAGGCTTCATAATCATATTAAAGTTACCTCCAACAAACCAATTCTCGTTAATAAAGTTTCCCATAAGTTCAAGTTTTTGCCGGAGAAAATATTTATCCTGCAACTGAGAACTAGCATAAACAAAGGTACCCCACCCTTGGAACTCTTCAAACTTGATCTGTGTTAAAACATATTGTTCCTCATCTTCAATGATATAAAGAGAGACAGTGGACTTCCAAAAATCCCAAATTTTGTTATTGATTTTGCAATAAGAACGGTATCCTTTGAATTTATTTAAAATTTTGCTTTTATTAACATGAACAATAGGCTCCAAAATAGCAAAAAAGAGAAATTTTTGAATGTTTGAGCCTATTAAGGGAGTTAGGATCCACTACTCCACTAATATTCCAAACCATAATGTTAGACATGGTGTCGTGAGTCAGCCCTTCTAGAAGAACTAGTAGGATTGACTAATTGTTCCCCGTTAAAATGATAAATGTCTTCATAGATAATGTTGCTAGCATTAAGATTAGATAACTCATTATTGTGTTTAACCTTTTTTTTTAGTGTTTTGGATCTGCCACTCATTCTCTAAAGTTATGACTGCATTATGTAGCGACGTATTAGTATCGACATTAACAGTAGGGGCCCCAACTAAAGTAATATCAACTGTAGAGCTGAAGGGAATAGAATTTTCATGACTATCAGGAATGTAAGAAACCTCTATTAAGGTTATTTCCACGGGCTTCTCAGAAGTCGCATTAACATTTAGCTAATTACAATCATCTGCCAAAGCATTACCCTCATTAGTATTCGCATGTTAAGAAATATCATAAATGCTAGTGAGTATGGCCTCATTGCCCAAATTAACCAAGTTTGAAGTAGTAGGGTGTATAGGAGGATTTTCATCTAAATCAACCACATTATCAACAGTAAATGGGATGTCCTGATGCTCATTAGGTTTTTGGTTTTTAGGTAGGGCAGTGTGTGTGTGTGTGTGTGGAGCAATATTAGAGTTTTTGAGTTGAGGATTCAATTTAAAGCAAGCTAATGTTTGGTGACCGAACATAGAACATGGAGTGCAGTAAGGTGAGTTCCTTTCAATTTCCATAGGTTTCCAATATCCTTGATGTTGTGACCCTATCCAAATTTCATTGCAAAATGACTGTGTTATATCCCGTTCAACAAGAATACGAGCTTTAAATGGTCTCGATAGCATATAAGTAGCGCTGTCCATTTTCAAAGGCTTGTCATATGTAGTCGTAAGTGAAAAAAATATCTCATGATTAAAAAGATGCAATTTAAGCCCTGGAAAATGAATCCAGACTGGTCTCTTAAATGCCATAGGGCCTGTAACTGCAAATTGGAATCTAACATCCACAATTTCATTGATAACTGATCTACCTGACATACTCTAGATTACAAGTTTTTATTGAATCTCCTCCTAATTTCCATATTGCTAATATCAACTGATACGAAATCACTAAATGCTTTAGTTGATTTATTATACTTTTGAATTTTAAAAACAAAAGAATTAATAATTACTATCTTTTTAGCATGATGACAACATTCATTATGCTTCTTTTGACTCCTCTACATCCAAATAAACTTACAACAAATTTATAGAATAAAACAAACTAACTTATTAACTGAATGAATCCGTCTCAAGCATGTTAAACACTGGTTTAAGGAATTTTACTCATGGCTAGGTACAAAATTTCAAAACTAGATATTCAACTTAGTCCACAAGAATAAGGAATATATGCAGGAAAATAACATATGTGCAAACGTTTCTTCACTCTGCTTACATAGTTGAAATATAGAATTCAATTTGATCCTTTTTAGCTTAAGAATATAATCCAAATGCAACAACATTATCTCATTCTCCATGCAAAGAATGACTGAGAATTCTTTAATAATATGTTCCATATAAGATCACCTTTCTCATGATTGCTAATGACATACAATTTGCAAGCAATGATTTTAGCAATATAATTATTACCAACAAATTTTCCATTTAAAAAAACCCTCTTAGTTCTGTCAAAAAGTAATCACAAAAAATAATCCACCATCTCCTTCGGTAATACCTATTTCAATTTACAAATGTCGCAACTTTCTTGATTCCAAATTTTAATAACATGAACAGTTATGCCCACCATATGCTGATTAATACCATACAAAAGGCCATTAAGGGTCTAATCATCCCTCTAAAAACTGACTTTTCTCCCTCCCAAATCTCTCACAATCATTTCCTTCACTTTCCCCCTTATGTTAAGGAATTCTTTCCACAAAAAAGAATCATCAATCTTTGGAATGCAATCCAAAGTATGTGATAACCTGCAATATCTTCTATGCATAAAATTAGCCCAATGACGATTATTCTCTCTAAAATTCATCAGGAATTTAAAACAATTAATCTCCATAAATTTCTTAAAGGATCTAAAACCAAACTCTTTTTTAGTTCTAGACAACCTTTCTGAACTAATCTGATGGACACCTTGACCACATCCTGATTTAAGAAATTTGTTAAAAATTGCCCCAACTTATTCTGCATATTTTTTTCATCTTTGTGACTTGAAGTACATAAAAAGGAAGAGAAATCAAAACACTTTGCAATGGAGTAATCCTTCCACCAAATTAAAGAAAAGAGTTCTCCTAACTGTAAATACAGGTATAAATCTTATAAATAGCATCAGCAAAAATAAGTTTTTTTTTCTTTCTAGCAGTCTTAAGTTGAATGTCCAAATATTTAATAGGAAAATTATCCTAATTAAAATAATAAAACCTACTAATCCATTGTTTTCTATCAGCAGACACCCATTTACTAGCATAGAATTCATTTTTGAACTTATTAAATTGCTTACCTAACACACTCTCAAAATGGATGAGAATCTTATTAATATGTCTTATATTATTTTAACCCATATTACAGGATATAGCATAATCATTTGCGTGTGCTAAGTGGGAAATGAGTTCATCTTCTTTAGCTTTAATTATCTCATCTTAATGATTCTCTCTATGAATATTCAACTTCCTTAAAAGATAGTCCATAATATTGAAAAATAAAGTTGGTAAAAGACGGTCACCTTTCTTATGTCCCCTACTAATTTAAAATTTCCATGATTCCTTCCTTTGATAAGGATAGAATTATAATTTTTATTCAAAGCATCATAACAATGTTATAGAAGTCCACATTGAATCCCTTATAATGAAGCATGTTAAAAATAAAAGCCCAACTTATGCTATCAAACCCTTCATCAAATCCTTTTTAATAATATCAATAACCCCTCTACACTGACTACCAATTTTCATAACAAGTTATTATGCAATCAACACGTTCTAAATTATACTCCTACCAATAACAAAAGCTATTTATCATTGAAAAATCATCCTATCCAGGATATGTCCAAGCCTCTTAATAATGATATTTCTTATAATTTGAAATACCACTGTGGTTAGCCTAATAGGAGCAAAATCTTCTCATTTATTATTAAACCTCTCATTTTGAATAAAAGTAATCATGAAACATTTGAAATATTTATGTGGAAGAATTCCCTACAAAAATGTTGAATAGCATTTACCATCTCTTTCTTCCTAATGTCTCATTACTTAATATAAAAAGCATAAATGAAACCATCAAGGCCAACCATCCTATTAGAGTCAATAAAATTTAATGCTTCAAGAATGTGGCCTTCACTTGGCTGTGCAAGAAATCAGGAAAATTAGATAGACCAACAATACTAGAAAAAAATACCACATTCGAAAACTGAAGGATCCACCTCCACCCCTTTAAAGATTACTAAAGAAATTGACAAATCTCAAAGCAATGTCTTCCTACTAAAAAAACCTGCCTCCAAAATCCTCTTTAATCTTCAGAATGGTATATGACTGCATATATGACTGCCTTCTTCTTTTAATATATGCATGATAATATTTAGTATTTCTATCACCTTTACATGACTCAAATAAATTATTTTTTGTCTATGAAAATCCATTTGCACTTAAAGGGAACCATTAAGAACAGTTGGCACATACAAAGTTTATCATTTTAAAAAGATCCAGATGAAAATCCACTTCTAGCTTATTCACCAACAATTCAACTTCAACCACTTTATTTATTTACATCACGAATTATGCTCTAATTCGAACCATTTAAATTTATTGCCATTCTCTTATGCAATAATCATAATAAAAGCCTAGGGGAGCTATTTTCAATATTCAAACTTTCTTTAGCAACCTCCAAAAATTTCTTATGTTTAGTCCATACATTCATAAATTTGAAATGACAACCACCTGATCTAGCCAAGACTTCCACTTTTAGAAATAAAGCAAGTGATCAGAGCCAATTTTATTTGGATGACACTTTAGGTACTTCAAAACCATCCATCCAATCTTTATTAATAAGGATTAAATCCAGTCTTTCCATAATTCTCTCCCTTTGCCAAGTAAACATACTCCCTGTAGTCTTTACCTCATATAATCCAACATCAATGATATTATTTTTGAAAGTTTCCATCACCTTGTAACAAGGAGCCGACCTTCTACTTTTTCTACAGTTGATGCAATAACATTAAAATTTTGTCCTACAAACAAAAAAGAGTTCACATTAGGTTTAACCAAACCCGACTCCACCCATATAAAATTTATGTCCAATGATGAACTCTCACATAGACAATACAAATCTACTCTAACTGCTAATTAACATGAATATCAATGTCAAGAAACTACAGATTATCAACCAACAAATTCACCTTTTTCTTCTTTTTCCAGGGAAACCAATTATGGTAATTATAGCTATAAAAAACTTCATAGCTATCGAACTTCCTAACAATCTTAGGAATATTATCCAAATCAATCATTGGTTCTAAAATTGAAAAACATCTAACGTTATGAATCTTACACATATTCATTAATTTGTTAAAGGCTTGACACTTAGCAATTTCCCAAACATTTCAAATAAGAAACTTAATCATTATAATAGGATTGACTACTTGTAGTAATCCTAGAAAAAGCTCCATCATTCACATTTGCTAGCATACCATCACAAGTTCTATTAATAATTTCCAAAACATCCTTTGGGTTAACATGGATCAATTCTCTTTTGAGACATCCTTTCTTTTTTCTTGAAACCTAAATCAGCCACTCCCCTTGCAAATACTGATGAAAAAAGTTAAGATCCTCTTCTAAGATATGCATATCTTCATGTACAACCTCAGGATCCCCATTATCTATCAATATTGCCTTAGAAGCTTTCAAATGTTGATACCATCTCTCACATTTTGAGACTCAGCTACCTAGTTGAAGGATCATCCTCAACATGCAACACTGGTTGATGTCATTCTAAATATCTTTGATCATTCCAATTCAATACCTACTCCACCTCATACTCCCAAAAATAGGTTCTTGCATGCTACTCATATCTAAAATATTGTTGTTGTTCTATCTCCACATTAAGCAATGAATTATTTGTCCTTTCCTTATCTAGTCCTTGTCCAACAGTTTTTTTTGTGAACTTAGCTTAGGGTGTGCTATAAAGCATGTTTCTACTATTTGGCCAGAAGACTTACATTTATTATAGTACTTAGGAATGAATTCAGCTTCTAGCTTCTACCAATCGCCATTGTTTACGATCCCAACCAAACCAAATCAACCGTATGTTATGTAGTATCCCACTATACCAAAATTCTTTTTGTCGAAGGCCTATTAAAGCTATATGTTGCCATGTAAAATTTCACATGCTTCCGGAAAATATAACCCAATGATTGTAACACATGATGATTAAAATAATTCCACTGTAAACTAATAAATGTTAGCTAGATTGGTATTATAAGAAGTTCAATAGATAAATTTAAATTAGGAGACAATTTTAAAATTTTCATTTGAGAATTCTAAACAAACCAAACCTTATTAACAAATAACCTCATATAATCCTCTTCTTTATCCAACTTTATAATGATTTTTTTGCCATCTAGTGCACCCACCTTCCACTCCCCAAGTTGCTTAAGATTAAATCCATACTCACATGTCCATAGATGAATTTTCCAAAAAGTCCAAATTTTAAAGGTTCCACCAATCTATTTGTCTCCAATTTAGAGAAAAAAAAAGTTGGTTTCCCTCCATTCATCCCACCTTTTTGAGGTATCCATTATCAACACCTTCTTGATCAAAAGGGTCAAGAAAATGATTAGGAATACATGGATATTTTCTATCAATCCTCTTTTCCCCTCCAAAAACTTCTGCAAAGGATGGAGTCACCATCAAACCCCACCTCAACAATCAGCACCAGCCAACAAAAAACCATAATATAAATAACTTCAAAACATGTAAAAGAAATCTTAAAACAAAACAAAATTACCAAAAACAAACTAGAAAGAAGGATCACAACAAAAAATCTGAAAGAATAATAAACGAAAACATGAAGAAAAATGATCGCTAGATTCAAACACTAACTAGAATTCTCCAGATTGTCGCTCCCATTGTCTCTTCATGAAGAAACACACACACACACACAGATATATATATATATATATATATGTGTGTAAAGTACAAGAAAAGACGGTACTATCAAAAGATAGTACAAGAAAAGATGGTACTATATATATATAAAGGAGCATTATTCAACTCTTATTCCATTAATTAAAGGAAAAAGGAGTTACAAAAGGGAGGGGGAAATGGTAACCCTAAGCTAAACAAAAAAGAAATACAAGACACCAAAAAAAAGTTTTGAAAAATACAAGTATAACCCAAGAGAAATGACCCAAAGAAGTAACTGGGGAAATATTAGAAAAACAACAGCAGGGATCTCCATGCAATTTGAACTCCAACCTACTAACAGACAATTATAGAATCCAGCAGAGAAATGTAGCACATCCAAAGAGATCAGCACCAATCCAACAAAAGAGAGCAACAATAGGGCAAGGGAGAAACAATTTTCATATGACAGAGAAAACAAAGGGCACCAACAAGTAGAAAATCCACTCAAGAAAAAAAAACATCCTGCCACCCAGTAGAAACCCAAATAGCAAATATTCATATGCAAAGTCAACAAAACAAAAATCAACAAAAAAGCATCCCATTGATGATATATAGCCACAAGAAACTGCAATAACACAAGTAGCCCAGGAAAAAGGTTCAACTGGTTGCATAAGTAAGGAGTCCCAGTTTTGATCCAACACAGGCATCAGAAAAAGGAAAGAATGCATAAAAATCGAATCCATTGTGTTCTTCCAATGCAGCATCCTAAGAACAAAATTCTGACATATATA
>NW_018164712.1:276007-277073 GCF_001263595.1 Phalaenopsis equestris | reverse complement strand
ATATATATCTATGTATGTATATATATATATATATATGTATGTATATATACATATATACATATATACATATATTTATATATACATATACATATATACATATATACATATATACATATACATATATACATATATACATATACATATATACATATATACATATACATATATACATATATACATATACATATATACATATATACATATACATCTGTACATATACAGGTATACATCTGTACATATACATGTATACATGTATACATGTATACATGTATACAGGTATACATATATACATATACATGTATACATATATACATATACATGTATACATATATACATATACATGTATACATATATACATATACATGTATACATATATACATGTATACATATATACATGTATACATATATACATATACATGTATACATATATACATATACATGTATACATATATATATATCTTTATATATACATATATACATCTTCATATATATATACATAGATACATCCTTATATATCTATTTATATATATATATCTATCTATATATATATATATATAACTCCTGTACACCCATCAATTCTTAACTTATTCAAGTCATCAGAGTCTACTGGAAAACCTCAAATCATCCTATTGTGAAGATTAACACTGATCGAAGCTTTACTAAAAATGGAGCTGGTGTGGGAGGTATCTACAGAAATCATTTGGGTAAGTGCCTGTTGTACTCTTATACCCCAGTCCTGGCCAATGATGCCACTGAGACTGAACTCATTGCTGTGTATTGGGCAATCAACCTTGCCACTAAGGCTAATTGGAATAGGATTTGGTTGGAAGTGGACTCTGCTGTGATTATTCCCCTCTTAAATCAGGAGGATGAGACTCCCTGGCATTACTCATACTTGCTAAATAAAATCAGAGATCTCACTAGCAAGATACAAATCCAGTTCACTTTCATCTATAGGGAAGGAAACCAACCTGCAAACTGGTTGGTCCAACTTGGATAACACTCTAATGAGACTGAGTGTATATGGTTGGTCCAACATGTATATATATATATATATATATATATA
>NW_018164712.1:250138-274691 GCF_001263595.1 Phalaenopsis equestris | reverse complement strand
ACACAAACAAATGAGGGAAAGCACGATTTAGGTGTGCCTGAGGCATATATATATATATATATATATAACTATGTAAATATATATTATATAAAGAGCAGCTCGTGGCTCCTTACGCATTAATTAAAAGGAAATTACATAGTTAGGGAGGGAAAGTGGATCCCCCAAGAATAAATTCTAAGATAACGAATGCGTGGGTTTTCTCTAATGACTAACTTCCTCAGCTCATTACCTAATTGCGAGCTAACACAAATAGTATTGATTGAAGCACCAGCTTTAGCAAGGAAATCAGAAATTTTATTGCCCTCCATGTAATAGTAGAAACTGACATTTTATGATAATCTTTCTCAAGAAATTACCAATTGATCAGAGATTTTAAGCTTTCCCCACACAAACTTGAAATTTGTATAAAGAGTTGATCTCAATTCATAAATTCTACATTTGGAAACGTTTTAGCAATCAATAAATACTAATAAAAGGTAGATAATTCAGTAGAAACCACATTATTAGGTGCATATAAATAAAGCATACCATTTCTAAATTGGTCTCTAAATAGCCATAGGGCCTACAACTTCAAATTGGAATCTAACATCCACGATTTCATTGATAACTGGTCTACCTGACATACTCTAGATTACAAGATTTTTATCGAATCTCCTTCTAATTGCCATATTGCTAATATCAATTGATACGAGATCACTAAATTTTTTTGTTGATTTATTGTACTTTTTAATTTTAAAAACAAAAGAATTAATAATAACTATCTTTTTAGCATGATGACAACATTCATTATGCTTCTTTTGATTCCTCTACATCTAAATAAACTTACAGCAAATTTATAGAATAAAACAAACTAACTTATTTGCTGAATGAATCCTTCTCAAGCATGTTAACACTGGTTTAAGTAATTTTACCCATGGCTAGGTACAAAATTTCTAAACTAGATATTCAACTTAGTCCACAAGAATAAGGAATATATGCAGGAAAATAACATATGTGCAAATGTTTCTTCACTCTGCTTACATAATAGACATATAGAATTCAATTTGATCCCCTTTAGCTTAAGAATATCATCCAAATGTAACAACATAATCTCATTCTCCATGCAAAGAATGACTGAGAATTCTTCAATAATATGTTCCATATAAGATCACCTTTCTCATGATTGCTATTGAGATACAATTTGCTAGCGATGATTTTAGTAGTATAAATATTACCAACAAATTTTCCATTTAAAACAACCCTCTTAGTTATGTCAAAAAGTAATCACAAAAAATAATCCACCATCTCCTTCGGTAATACCTGTTTCAATTTATGAATGTCCCACCTTTCTTGATTCTAAATTTTAATAACATTATCATTTTTGCCCACCATGTCCTGATTAATACCATACAAAAGGCCATTAAGGATCTAATCATCCCTCTAAAAACTGACTTTTCTCTCTCCCAATTCTCTCACAATCCTATCCTTCACTTTCTCCTTTATGTTAAGGAAGTCTTTCCATGAAAAAGAATTATCAATCCTTGGAATGCAATCCAAAGTATGTGACAACCTGCAATATCTTCTATGCATAAACTTAGCCCCATGACGATTATTCTCTCTAAAATTCATCCTGAATTTACAAAAATTAATCTCCATAAAATGCTTAAAGGACCTAAAACCAAACTCTTTTTTAGTTCTAGACAACCTTTCTGAACTAATCTGATGGACACCTTGACCACGTCCTGATTGAAGATATTTGTTAAAAATTGCCCAACTTATTTTGCATATTTTTTTCATCTTTGTGACTTGATGTACATAAAAAGGAAGAGAAGTCAAAACACTTTGCAATAGAGTAATTGTTCCACCAAATTAAAGAAAAGAGTCCTCCTAACTCTAAATACAGGTATAAATCTTATAAATAACATCAGCAAAAATAAGTTTTTTTCTTTCTAGCATTCTTAAGTTGAATGCCCAAATATTTAATAGGAAAATTATCCTATATAAAATAATAAAACCTACTAATCCATTGTTTCCTATCAGCAGACACCTATTTACTAGCATAGAATTCATTTTTGAACTTATTAAATTGCTTACCCTACACACTCTCAAATTGGATGAGAATCTTATTAATATGTCTTATATTGTTTTTACCCATATTATAGGATATAGCATAATCATTTGCATGTGCTAAGTGAGAAATGAGTTCATCTTCTTTAGCTTTAATTATCCCATCTTAATGATTCTCTCTATGAATATTTAACTTCCTTAACAGATAGTCCATAATATTGAAAGGTAAAGTTGGTAAAAGACGGTCACATTTCTTATGTCCCCTATTGATTTAAAATTTCCATGAATCCTTCCATTGATAAGGATAGAATAATAACTATTATTTAAAGCATCATAAAAATGTTATAGAAGACCGCATTGAATCCCTTATCTTGAAGCATGTTAAAATTAAAAGCCCAATTTTGACCTCACTTTTGGTTGAGGTTTAGATTTTCCTCTGTAGTAGCCTAAGGTCTAGCCATAGGACTTTTCTATTGACTATTCTTAGAAAACTAGACATGGAACCCTCACAATTAGAAATTCTACACTTCTCTTTACTCAACTTGAAGTTCCACGTATTGATCCTAACCTCTAGCACTTAGTAGGTGGGGTCACTATGAGAGAACTCAAGGTGAGTTACCTTTAGAACTGTTGGACCTTAGGGTTGACCCTGGGTGTTGGTCTAGAGCTTAAGGTACATACTTGCACTCACAATCACTCACTATCCTAAACTTAAACTTCTAGGTTCTGGTCCCTTGATATTTTTGGGAGACTCCTGTAGACGGTCCCCTAAACCCATTAGCCCTAGGCTAGGGTTTGGCTAAGACTACTACATAGATGACCCAAAAGGGCTTTCTATTGGTCCATGGCTTATTAATGGTGGTTGGTGCTCCAACTCTACTAAGATATCCAACTTGGTTAAAAAATCATTTCAAACACCTTGAAAACACCCAAACTACCCAAAATCCCCAAATTGGCTAAATTACCAAAATTCCCCTCTTTAGCCCAAAATTCAAAAAATTCCAAAAAATCTTAAAAATTTCAAAAACCTCCCACATATTCCCAATTACATTTTTACCAACTATCACATGATGCAATTTGGCCAAGTTGACCATCTTTGATAAAAAACCCCAAGTTGCTCGTCAAAGACTCATATTTTCCCCAAATTACCTCAAATGTCTAGCCAACTGGTCTCAATTTACCCCAATTTCAACTCTAAACTCAAATTAACCCTTGATATGAACAATCTAGACCAAATCCAAGCTCAATTGGTCCATCATTTGGACCCAATTTTGATTTAAACCAAAAACCCCAATTTTGGCCCCATGACTTCGTTCCACCAAATTGAACCCATGGCCTACTCCATTTGCCACAATTTGTGTTGAAACACCTTCATAACATCCCCATATATCAAATTTAACCATAAATTGTCCTTGGTGAAACCTCAAACCGCAAATTCATTTAATTTCATCCTAAGTCCAAAAAGCCCCAAATTTACCCTAAATTGACCTTGTCTTAAAATCTCACTAAATTGAGGGCCTTAACCCCAAAATTTCCACTCCATCCCTTCATGAAAAATCTTCACGACATCTCCCTTGATCAGACATCTCCCTTAATTTGAACTTAGGCTAAAGCTAGCCCAACCTAGACCCATGTCTAACCCAACATGCCCAAATTAACCAAATTTCAAAAATCCCTCAAGTTGACATACCAATTGAACTCAAAATCACTTCAAACCTTCACTAAAAATCTTCATAACAATCATCTACACAATGTTGATCAATCAATTGGGTCAATCCAAACCCAAACTTTAGCCCAAACCCAAACTTTGATCACTTGAACCCACATTGGACCTGTGCATTAAAGATGGCCTAACCACCCAAAGTCATCAAATTAACTCCACCTCATCAATGAATTGGACCCTAGTGACCAACCTAAACCTCTTAAAACCACCTAAACTAAGTCATGGACCAAAGGTTTCCTAAATCAAGGGATTTAATGTCCTATTTTCTTATGCCTAAGATATGTTTGCCAAAACAAAGCCTAAAATCATTAAACTGCTGTGACATATTCCCTTGGGTTCCCCGAAGTCCTAGCCACCTCCCCCTGGCCAACCGACAAGCTTAGTGGCCGAAAAATGGCCAAACTGAGAGACACCCCTAAGGGATTAAACCCATTTCAAACCTATAGGCCACATCATCCAAATTAAAGCTTAGAGCCTCTCTGCCCTCCACCTAGGCAACACAAACGCCCTCCACCTAGGCAACACAATTCACCCCCCAATTGGCCATGACAGCAAGCCTAAGACCATTTTTATAAATTACTCCCCTCCACGACCTTAGAGGGAGAGCTGAAAATTACTCTAAGAGACTTCCCCAAATTGATCCCAAAGCCTCTTTGAGACCTCCTCAGTGCAACCCAACCACCACATTGCTCTGAATCCCCTTGCCGGAGCCCAAATTTTGAGCTAAAAACCTTGCCGGAGCAGGACAAAACTCTCCACACCTCTAAACTCCACCAAACTCAAATTAAACTCACTCACACCTTCACAACAGTGAAAGGATCTAAAGCCCCATCAAATTCCCCTCTCATAGAGCCTCTACCAAAGCTCTAGACTAACACCCAAATCTGGTCGTGATCAAAATCATATCTAGGCCTCACAACAAGACTAGAGACTCTATCCCTAGCCTCTTTGGAGCACAACAAATGTGCCGAGACTCTCTGATCAAAGTTTCACTTCTTAGAGCAACGGTATAAAACTTCTTTCCCTCTCGAGCGTATTTGGATTCTCCATTTGATTAGGCTTAATTTAATTGCATGATTATCATATGGATGTGTTTGTCTCAGTTAGACGAGTCCATAAGATTAAACCCAAAGTAATTTGGTTGAGTCTAGGTCGAGATCTTATGGTTTTAGTGTGGACGAATGGACGGTCACGTGATCACTCTATCAAGGACGATGACGGGGATTCGTTTGATCAAGTGTGTATCGAATGGATGGAGGAGATCATGCCGGACTGCGCTTCGAAACATAAGCCGCGGGCCGAGTCAGCACTGAGGTGGATGGCGACATCAAATGGGAGCGCACCACATGGGGTTCGGAGTTGCCTAGGATCTACATGGCGCCGCGCTGTTTAAATAGATAAATAAGGATTTTTCCTATATATTTAAATACCCCTAATTTAAAAAATTCATATCTTGGTGTAGAAAAGCCATAAAAATAAAATAAAAATACCATCTTGCTCACTGAACAGAGGAGAATAATGTAGAAATAATTTTAAGTCCATATATGCATATTTTATTTTTAATTAATTAAACACTGATTTGAATCTTTTGATTCTCCATGCATGTAGATTTATCATCATAGCTTGAATTTTTTGCATATTGTAGCCTGTGTCAAGAAGAACATTATTTGCTTAAAATAATCATGGAAATTAGCATGTTGGTTAGAAAAAATCTAAGAAAATTTTGGAAGGCTTATGATGACCAGATAACCCTTAGGAAAATTTCTCATAAGTCAAGTCATTCAAAATACACTTAATCTTTACAAACCCTAAATCATTAAGATAATTAATTTTGGAAAATACAAACAACAAAATGACTTGATTTTTAATCTCCACTATTTTTTAGGATCTTGAGAATTCACCATAAAAATTTCAAAGTATTTTAAGTTCATTTGATAACTTAAATTAATTTTTCAAGATAATTAACATTTTGGCACTAAAATGATTTTTAATAATTAAAATATAGCTTGAAAAATTATAAAACTTATTTTTTTGATTTCTCTGTGATCTAGGGTTTTTCTAAAAATAAAATGATATTTAAAATAAAAACTTGATTTTTAGCCTATTTTAAATGATTAAATAATTAAAAATCACTAAGAATCATAAAAATTATAAAATTCATGGAAGGGTTCTAAATTATTTCCTAAGCACATAGGAATAATTGAATTATTTTTCCTGGTTTTCTAAATAAAGAAACTGGATTTCAATGCTAAAAAATAATTTTTTAAAGGCAAAAAATGAGTTTTGCACTAAAAATAATTCTAATAAATCAAATAAAATTCAAAAAAATATAAAATCTTCTCCTCTGAGTTCTTTGACCTAAGGAGGACTTTTCAAAAATATAAAACTTAATTTTCCTCATTTAAAATATTTTATAATTAATAAATACCCCATAATTTAAAATAATTCTTAAAATTCAAATGAAATTTCAAAAATCATGAAATTTGGTCCAAAGGCTTCTCTGTTCTAGGTCTACCGCCAGTAAAATATTTAAGGGATTAGGAGTTACCTTCATCAAGTTAGGAATTTTCTTTGGAAAATCTTATTTTTTGCATGAAAATAATTATGTAAATTAAATTAAATGTTGAAAAATCTCATTTTCTACTCTGATGTCCTACATTATTTACTTAAGATAATCATGGAAATTAGCATATTGATTAGAAAATTCTAAGGTTAGAAAAAATCTAAGAAAATTTTGGAAGGCTTATGATGACCAGATAACCCTTAGGAAAATTTCTCATAAGTCAAGTCATTCAAAATACACTTAATCTTTACAAACCCTAAATCATTAAGATAATTAATTTTGGAAAATACAAACAACAAAATGACTTGATTTTTAATCTCCACTATTTTTTAGGATCTTGAGAATTCACCATAAAAATTTCAAAGTATTTTAAGTTCATTTGATAACTTAAATTAATTTTTCAAGATAATTAACATTTTGGCACTAAAATGATTTTTAATAATTAAAATATAGCTTGAAAAATTATAAAACTTATTTTTTTGATTTCTCTGTGATCTAGGGTTTTTCTAAAAATAAAATGATATTTAAAATAAAAACTTGATTTTTAGCCTATTTTAAATGATTAAATAATTAAAAATCACTAAGAATCATAAAAATTATAAAATTCATGGAAGGGTTCTAAATTATTTCCTAAGCACATAGGAATAATTGAATTATTTTTCCTGGTTTTCTAAATAAAGAAACTGGATTTCAATGCTAAAAAATAATTTTTTAAAGGCAAAAAATGAGTTTTGCACTAAAAATAATTCTAATAAATCAAATAAAATTCAAAAAAATATAAAATCTTCTCCTCTGAGTTCTTTGACCTAAGGAGGACTTTTCAAAAATATAAAACTTAATTTTCCTCATTTAAAATATTTTATAATTAATAAATACCCCATAATTAATAAATACCCCTAATTAATAAATACCCCATAATTTAAAATAATTCTTAAAATTCAAATGAAATTTCAAAAATCATGAAATTTGGTCCAAAGGCTTCTTAGAAGTTTTAGAGAATCAAGAAGTTGTTCTAGCTCTCCCGCCAGTAAAATATTTAAGGGATTAGGAGTTACCTTCATCAAGTTAGGAATTTTCTTTGGAAAATCTTATTTTTTGCATGAAAATAATTATGTAAATTAAATTAAATGTTGAAAAATCTCATTTTCTACTCTGATGTCTTAATTGACCCATGAATGAGGTAGGATAAAATTTCAAAGTCATTTGAATTGAGTTTGACAAATTATGAAGTGTTAGAGCCTTAAAGGCAAATGTGTAATTTTGAAAATTTAGCCTTAATTTAAAGAGGGAAATGGGTAACCTCTGATCTTAATTTGGATGTTTGAAACATAAGGGGTTAATTAGTAGAAACCAACCTCACTTTCTCAAATGAAAAGATAGGTTAATAAATTTTTAAATTATTAAAATTTGGACGTTTATTAAAATAAAATGAACCTAAGGCTTAGGGGTATGAATTTTGAAGTCAATAACTAATCAATTTAATACCCCTATTTTGGTTTTTAAATAAAATTCAAATCATGAATTATGACCACCTTAAGCTTAATCTTTTCAAAATAAATTAAGACACTAGCCTAGGTCTTAAGGGCTTGGTAGTGACTTAGGCTAAATCAAGTTTCATTTAAATGAGGATTAGAAAAGTAAATATCATTTAAAATTAAAACATATTTTAAACACTACAAGCCCAATTGTAAGCAAAATTTGGTGAAGTGTTCCAATAACACTAACTTGCCTCTTTAAGGGTCTTCACCCACATAATAGTCAAAATTAAATTACAGATGATAATTATTTTACTCTTAGGGATAATTGATAACATCAATGTTAATTGAGTGTTACGGTATTTTATAGGATGAATTATTAAGCAACATAATAAGTTTAAAAGAACTCGGGATTTTCCACCAGGTCGCTTACATAATCTATCACAACGAAAAATTGGATCAACCGACAGCTTCTTATGGGCAACTCCTTAGTGCCAACAACATTTCAAGTGGAGGTACGAGAAGAACCAACAGGTACACTTTTAAATTAATGCATTAACTTCTTGCCTTGAGCTTTCATGCTAAACAATGATATCACCCTGTATGAAAACTAAAACTATCAGGATAGCCACAAAACCGATAGCCACAAAAAAAAAAACCAAAACCAAAACCAAAACTAAAATCAACCAAGATAAAATTCACCACCACAACATTCAAAATATAAAACAACTCAAAATTTAATCACAAACATCACACAAAACTACAATTGCAATTACATTAAGATGTCTCTATCGGATGATCGAGAACCCCTCGGAGGAGGTAACCTATGTTTGCTAACGAGGCTTTTCACAGTCGAAATGAAATTATGGAACTCTTTAAGTTGAGTTTAATAAATTCATTTAGACTAAGTAAATCCAATAGAAAATAGTGGTGCCAAAACAAGGGAACCGTGAGATCTTAACCGGTGTCTCTCTAATCAACTTTAACCCCCCATAATACTTGAACAACAAGAAAAAAAACCATAGGGTCACCTGATTTGTATGGCCACCTGATTAGACATTATAACTTGACACACTAAACTTGACACACTAGAAAACATAAACTCATCGCGACAAGGAGCTTGGAGCTAGCATGGTGGGCAGCACGACCATCTTCAACACCAGCTAAACCAATATTCCTTCATTAGACTTAAACAACAAATCCATAGGACTTTGAGGTTGCTTTCTTTTGCAACGTAAGTCCTCACCTTATCTTTAGGCTTTTGTATAGTTATGCTACACAATAAAATCCCTAACTCGTCTTAGGATTCCGAGGTTGTCGTTTTTAACGACCTAAATCCTCATATCTTCCAGGTTATTTGTGTGATCGTTTCACACGAAGGAAAGCCCTAACTAATAAAAGGTAAGCCCTAACTAATAAAATTGTAAAATTGGCAGGATAAAACACCCAAATATTTCTCCTAAAAACTAAAGCAAAATATTATGATAGCTTAGGAAGTCACTAAGGTTCTCCTCTGGATCCATGACATCCCCTAGTTCTTCCTCCTTTGGATTCTACAACAAAATGTTCCAAATTTGAACCAATCCCCTTTTTCACCTCAACGTCCGATCTCATTGAAAAGTCCTACTTTTTGAACCTCCTTGAAGATAATATTTCTTGATTTTTATTGAGAGTCTTCTTAGGTGACTTTGAGCATGACCGAACCCAAATTAATATAAACCCTATTTAATTCTTTATATTAAATAGGGGAACTTGTGGGAAAATATAAAGGTTTCACAGACCAAACAGATGTCATATATTCTTTAGTTTATTTGATCGAGCCTCATACTCAAGTCTTATGTTTGTCCTTCGGGATAGATACAGGGTTTGAGGTACAACGCTCTTTCATTTAAACTATTAAAAATATGGGGTCAGTTTGATTTCATATTTTTCTAAAACTAAATATATATGTAAATTAAAACGTCCTTCCGAAGCGGGTGACGGGATTTTGATTCCGGTGATCGACAGCTTCATACGGGCAACTCCAACCAGAAATAGCGCCGATAGCTTCTGGCGACTCCATTGGGGACAAGCTTTTCTCTCCATTCAAATCAAGAAATATTAAACAAATCAAGACATTCAAATCAAGAAATATTAAATTCACACATCGGTAATATGTCCATGTCCCTCTTGGAACAAATTACCCTTCTTTTGTTGGCATACTTTACCAATTTCTGTCTTGGGAAAGTATGGTTAACTCTTTGGACTTCAGGACTAGCTGTTCAACCATCATTGAATAGAGGGGTTCAGAAAGCCATTAAAGACTCTTTAAATTTTCATTTGGATTCAGACCCCCAATAAGTGTGATGGTGGACTAGTTCCACCTAGACGTTGTCTACCACTAAATAGGCCCCGCACTGGGTCCTAAAATACTTAACATTCCCCTTCCAAATTTGATTTGCTATTATGCAAATTAACAAAATCGTGTTGTCCTGCAACGCTTTGAAATTTTCTTATATTAATTAAATTTTACACTTTTTCTTAAACAAGATTTTAAAATACCCATAAATTAATACCCGCCCGATCTACAGATCAACCTCTAATTTCAGTGCTTGCACTAAAAATTACGAGATTTTTGGTCATATAGCTAACCACAAAACTTTTTGTTTTCAAGCTTACTGCAATGACTTACCCAATGCTGACCTTTTCTTGCAGCTTGCCAACTAGTCAGGAATCCCGTAACCTTGCTCCTACCATCAAATTTGGAGCTAGATTTGAAGATCTCAAGGTCATCCTCGGGAAAGCCCAATTTGTAGTAATGAAGATTGTCGCTCTGGAAATACAAGAACCATCTATAGAATTCAGTTTGAACTGTCTTCAAGACTTCCCTGCCTGCAAGAAGTCTAAAACTACTGCCGCCACGACACCCACCAAACCTGCTAGCCCCGCTGCTACTAGGGGGAAAGAAGTAATGATTATTGAGGATCTGATTGAGGGATTACCTGTCCCACCACCTGTGCTTGAAATTGGATCAAGTTCGAGGACTGTACCGCTGACCCGAACTCAAAGGAGGAACCTTAATAGAAAAGTTCAGAGGGCCATTAAAGCCCAGGCTCGTAAGAAGACACCCGTTGGAGAGGAGACTCATCAAGATGAAGAAGTGTTACCATAAATTTATCCACTCCTACGAGGGAGTAGATGCCAACCTTTGGCCATCCTTTGACGGGTACCGATGGATATGAGAGTATCCGGAGAATCAGTGCCGCATTACCATCACTTCATGGACACGGTGAGGAGAGAAAGAATTTCACTCCCATCACTCGAGTTAGTGCAGTTTTCAAAAGGCTTGCTACCAAAGAAGAATGTTCAGTTAGCGAGTTGCTTAAATGAGTGGGAGATGCAATTTCCCCACACATGAAGAAGGAAAATTTGAAGGGCGTCAAATCCGTTAGACAATCTCACAAGACAACTGGAGTGTCACCTACTCGCATCCTCATCCCCATTTAGTTCTGTTTAGGGAATACAATTGATACCGCAGTGATTACTACTAATTGCACTGCCACCAGGACCACAGGTCGTCAACCGGTTAAGTCAAGACCGGGTCCAAAAATCTTACCCGTCACCCATTATGGAGATATTCCTACAATCCCAAAGGTAAGGACAAGACGATTACCTGGCACTGTAGCCGGTCTACACTAAAGAGAGCATGCTTTCCCTCGACATACTGATGTTTCTACTAAGACACTTTGTCCTAAGACATCATCGTCGAAAAATAAAAAGGTATGGCTATCCAAGGTCGCCGCACCGATACAGTCCAATGAGCCTGCGGAATAAGAGGTGAAACCAAGGTCCGAAACATCTGACATTGACACAAAAATAGACAACGATATGGAGGAACAAATAGAGGATGTCCATCAAGGTTGTCTAGATCTTAAAGTGATCAAGGAATCAATAATTGAAGAGAAAGTTGAGAAACTTAGGATCGAGATTTCTGAGTTAGCTCGAGAACACGGAGTTTCCTTTAATAGCGACGAGGAGAATTTTGATTATAATAATTACTTGGAGGAAGATTTCATGGATGTACATGTAATTGAAGCCAGAGCCACCACATCTGCATGTGAGGCTCAACCTCACACCAAAGATAATGCCGTAGATGATAATGCCGTAGAAATGCCGTAGATGAACTGCGTAAGGCTGTCCTTCTAAGGGATGAGTAGGTTAGTATACTGGAGAAAATAATAAAAGAGATGACCGCAGCCATGACCACTAAGGCCACCATTCAGGGGCAATCCCAAGCACCACAATTGGCTTCTCCAGAGATCAATCAGCTACAAATCATACACATCACAGATGAAAGACGAGAGGTTGCTTCAGCAAACAGAGACAAACAACATAGAAAGGATTCTCCATCAAGTGCCATGCCAGAAAAGGTATTCAAGCAAATGTTTGAACAAGTGCGGGACGCCTTAACCCAATCTAAGGGTGGTACATTGGTTCTAAAGGGTAGACCTTACCCGGAGGAATTCGATGCCGTGCCTTTACCCAAGGGTTTTGTAGCCCCAAACTTCAAGATATTCGATGGGACTGGAAATCCTAAACAGCATATAACACATTTCCGAGCAAGCTGTGGCAACACGAGAAATAGTGAAGCTCTACTCTTCTAGCAGTTCGTCAACAGCTTGTCAGGAATTGCTTTCGACGGATACGCTGACTTGCCCAACGGTCTGTCAAAATATTTTTTGAGTTAGAACAACTTTTTATGAAAAGGTTTACCGGGGCACAACACCATGTGTCAATTGGAGAGCTCATGATGGAAAAGCTAAATCCTAGCGAAACCTTAATAGATTATATTTTGAGGTGGAGAAACCTTAGCATGAAATGTGAACCTTAGCTACAGGAACATCATGCGATTGAAATGCGATTGAAATTCTACTCATTCTACTCAAGAGCATTCATGGGCGAGTAGCTTTCATGCTCAAGGGAATCGCCATCAAATCTTTCAAGAAGCTACTCACTAAAGCCAGCAGTCTTCAAGAGGAGATTAAGCACATAGAGCCACATGAAAAGGCTAAGGTGGCCAGAGTGTTCGAAAATAAATCAGGAATAGTAGTGACCGTCGACAAAGGAAAGCCACCGATAAAAATATATGCAGAAGAGCATCACCAGTCTTCATCACAATACTCTCAGAAACAGAATAGTCAATCTAAACAGCGACCGACTCAAGAGGGATTACCTCGAACAGAGGATAAGAAAATGTCTCTGTCAGAGCGAAAGAATGACGTAAGACCGTATATTCTTTTAAAGATGAAGCTATACCTAAAATATTCAAAAGTCTGATGAAGAAGCCAGAATTCAAACTACCAGATCCAAAGAAGCCCAAAGAGGTGGATAAGAAGAATAAACCAAATTATTGCCCATACCACCGGTTGCTCGGGCACACTATAGAAAAATGCTTTATCTTTAAAGACTGGCTCGAGAAGAACCTTAAAGAAGAGAACATAACAATCCCAAAAGAATATTTAAAAGAACTTGAAAAATGTTCCATAAATATGATTTTGGCAGAACCAATCTCGCCAATCGATCCGTATACTAAAACAGATGGATGGAGTACAACTTAGGATGAACTCAAGAGGGTCCTTAATCAAATACAGGATTCGTTGAAACAAGCTTCTACAAATACCAAAATAGAATGGAATGAGGTCTGGAGCAGATCATCCAAGAAAATACTGAACAAGATCCAGCCTGCATCAAAAGAAGCCTCCATTCAGAGTCTGCAACATACCAAGCTCGAGATGAAGGTTTCATCAGGAGATCCGTCATCGTCAAAGACAAAGAAGAAGAAGAAAAGCATCATTATAAAGATTGATAGCATGGGGGGTATGATAGGGTCTGCCTCTACTAGATTGGTTGTCTCAGACTTGCGGGAGAAAAACCTCGCACCCCTGACTTTGTATGATTAAATTTTTATCCCTCTGGGGTCTTATAAATATAATGCTTGTGATTTCGACTATGTATTAATTGTTTCTAGTGATAACATAATTGATTATGCCCGATCTAGTTTTGATCTTGATCCCCAGAACGATCCTCAAATCGTACCCGAGTCTGATGAATTCGTTGTCAAGTTCAAAGAAGACATCAGTGACACCACTTACGACAGCATCGATAACGAGGAGCCATTTCTTGAGCATCACGGTACACCGCTTACCATCAGCTTAGATCTTTCTAACGAAGAGGAAAAGACACCAGAAGATTCAATAATGATATCTCAAAAAGACGAAATCACAGAAGTTAACTTAAGGAGCGGAAAAGTGTTACCACCAAGAACAGCTCCAAAAGATAAAGGAAAGCAGATACTGAACCGAGAAGAGATGCCCCCACATCCACCGGTGGAAGAACCACATAATCAAGAAAAAATTGGAGGATCATACAAAATGGACTATAACGTACTAGCTCATCTTAGGAAGTTGCCGACCCGATTAAGCATCTACGACTCTATGATCCTATCACAGGAAATGAGAGATTATCTGGTTCTAGCTTTTCTTGACCCAGAGATTTGCCTAGCTCATCTTAACTCAGTTGGCCAGCACGTACTTAGATGAAGTTTGTTGGTTGAAAGAACAGCCTGGGGTAACCTTCACAGATGAAGACTTGCAGCTCGGTACCGCTGAGCATAAACGTCCACTCTACATCTCCATTAACATCGGCAGATTTCTGTTGTCCAGAGTTTTAGAGGTTTCAGTGGATCCTGGAGCCTCTCTTAACTTGATGAGCTTACAAACATTGGCCTATTAGGATATTGAAGCTCAAGAGCTTACGACCGATAAAATGATGTTAAGAGGATTCAACTAAAAGGAAGAAAGAGCCCTCAAATTTATATTACCTATGAAGGTTGGAGAACTCGTGACAACTGCTAAATTTCATATCATCGACGTTGAGACCTCTTTTAACGCTCTGCTAGGTCAACCATGGATTCATGAGCACAATATAGTTCAATCATCTCTACACCAGAGCATCAAATACCGCAAAGATGGTCAAGAAAATTGCTTCAAAGGAGACCTACAACCATTTTCAGTGCATGAAGATGCTGCCTACTATGCACCTCCAAAGAGAACTGTATTCTCTCGTGAATTTATCACAAACAAAGATAAAGATTCAGAAGAATTACAAAGAAAAGGCCATTCAACTCTGCTTCAGCGATCTTCCACCACTCCCTTACAACGAGTTGGTGAAGGTTCTTTTAGTTTGCGCACCCGAGGTCGAGGCCGGGAACGTGGATGAGGAAGGATCAATTTAAAATTTAATTATTGAACTTTAATTATTGAACGGACTAGGCTAATCATTAATGCTGGTGATAAAGATAGTTCTGAAGATGAGATAATGATGACAAGATGGAAGAGACCTCTGTACGAGATATCCCTTGAAGATATAGAAGAAAATGAATATGAAACAATGTATGATCGGATAAACCACTATGTGAATGCTATGACCCTCACTCTGATTCTCTCTCAAAATCTCAAAAGGTCGAGAGTCAAGGAAGTCCATAACGTTGGTTCAAAGCCGATCAAATTTTACCGTGCTTCTACCTCTACTAAGCTTGAAAAACATGTAAATTTGGATGATGATTCTAATGAATTAATGGAATTGCCTTTTGGTTACTTCTCGCCTTGTGTTCAAAAGTTAATTCAATAGGGACACTTACCACGCTTGCCAAAACAAATGCCAAAAGATAAAATTCAACTTTTTGAGAATTTATGGAATGGTAAAAGTGGAGCACCTTAACGGGTTGCCCACATCTTCAAAAAGTTTCAGAGGGAAATAAATCCCAATTGATCTTGTTTAGGATTCGCTTGGGGTTGGTGAGGAAGAGGATTGCTTCGATATAGAGAATGAATCTACTGATCATCCAATAGAAGATGCTCCTCTAGAATTTGAGAAGGAAATTAAATCTACCGTTGATGAATTGAAAGAGATTAACCTCGGGACTGAAGAACGACCCCAGCCTACATTTATAAGTTCATTACTCAATGACGAAGAATCTGTAGAATTGATCAAACTATTAAAAAAAATTCAAAGATTGCTTCGCATGGAGCTATGATAAAATGTCGGGACTGTCCGCAGAAGTTGAAGTCCATAAACTCATGGTGGACAAGAATATAACCCCAGTAAAATAAGCTCCCAGGAGAATGCGCCTCGAAATAGAACAGCAAGTCATCGCCGAGGTAAAGAAATTAATAGACGCTAACTTTGTAAAAGAAGAGCAGTACCCCATATGGTTTCCTAACATTGTACCTGTTAAGAAGAAAAATGGACAGATCCGTGTTTGTGTTAACTTCAGAGATTTGAACAAGGCATGTCCAAAAGACAAATTTCCACTACCCATACCAGATATGATGGTGGATATCGCTTCAACACATGAAATTTTCTCCTTCATGGATGGATCGTCGGGATACAACCAATCAAGATGGCTCCCAAGGATGCAACACTTACAGCCTTCAAAACACAAATTGGAATTTTCTACTACACAGTGATGTCGTTCGGCCTAAAGATCGCTGGAGCAACATATCAGCGTGCAATGACGAAGATTTTTTATTACCTCATTCATAACCAAGTAGAATGCTACGTGGATGATTTAGTCTTCAAAAGTAAACAAAAAATAGACCAATTATACAATTTGAGGATCATGTTTGAACGATTATGACAATATGACCTTAAAATGAATCCCTTCAATATGACCTTAAAATGAATATGACAATATGACCTTAAAATGAATCCCTTAAGGTGCGCCTTTAGCATTACCTCGGGAAATTTTTGGGATTCATTGTCCGTCATCGGGGTATCGAGATCGACCCGGATAAAATTAAAGCTATCTTGGAAATTCCTTCTCCTAAAACCTTGAAACAACTACGTTCCTTCCAGGGGAAGTTGACATATTTGAGAAGCTTTATTTATAATCTCTCAGGTAGGTGTCAGCCTTTCTCGGCACTAATTAAAAAGGACGCCAAATTCATTTGGGAAGAGAAATGCCACCGGGCTTTTGAGGACCTTAAATAATATTTAATGACACCTCCTGTCTTGGCAGCCTCTATCCTAGGGAAACCTCTGATACTTTGTACCGTGGCCTTAGATGACTCTCTTGGAGCCCTCTTAGCCCAAGTCAATGATGAGGGTAATGAAAATGCACTCTACTACTTGAGTCGTCGCCTAATACTGACGGAGATAAGATATCCACCTATTGAGAAGCATTTTCTGGCATTAATTTTTGCTGCCCAAAAGCTTAGACATTAGATACTTTCAGATAAGATTACCGTAATCTCAAAGATTAATCTATTGCAAAATCTGATGCCCTGACCAACACTCTCCGGACATTTAGCAAGATGGTCAATGATCTTATTACAATTTGATATAACTTTTGTTCTCCTCTGTGCTATCAAGGGACAGATATTAGCAGACTTTCTCGCTACACACCCACTGCTAGCTGGGTCCTCTCTCAACGACGAGTTACCAGACGAGCAAGTACTACAAATGGAATTCTTCAGTGTGCAACGTTGGGAAATTTACTTTGACGGTGCTTCGTCGGCCAGAAAAGACAAAGGATCAAGCATAGTTGTACCAGGCAAAGCAGGGATTGGTTTGATTCTTATCACGCCAGACAAGGGTATGTTGAGGTTCTCATACCACCTGACAGAGCCGTGCACCAACAATGAAGTAGAATATGAAGCTTTAATCACCGGGTTGGAAGTGGCAATCTCAGTGGATATAACAAACGTTGCCATCTATAGCGACTCCCAATTCGTCATCCAGCAAGTCGCCAGACAATACAGATTTTGAAACAAAGATTAGCAAAATACCACACGATGAAGCTCCTGGAGCAGATTTCTGATGTGACTTTCTACCGGGTTCCTAGGGGAGATAATGCTCATGCCAACGCTCTAGCAAAACTTGCTAAGGAAATGACATGTCCCCTAGAGGATTCCATTGAATTCACAGTGCAAGGAAGACGAGTCTTGTCTCAGACTGACTTCGAAACTCTACACAGGCTTTGAAAAGAAGAAACAATAAATACAGTTGCAGACATCAACAAAGATTGGCGTAATTCATTAATAGAATATTTTCATACTGGAGAGCTGCCAAAAGGCAAGTACGAGGTGCACCACATCACAAGAAGGGCCATGTCTTAAGCCCTGATGGGAAACATTCTCTACAGAAGATCATTCGACCAAATGTGGCTACGGTGTTTGAGTAGAGCCGAGGCAGCAAATATTACCAAAGAGGTACATGCCGGGTTGTGTGGCGCTCACCAGTCAGGGCCGAAAATGAAAATGAAAATGAAAATCAAAAGACTCGGATATTATTGGCCAGCATTGATCTCTGATTGCATGGATACAACCAGAAAATGTCACCATTGCCATGTGCATGCGGTGGTCATACACCAGCCTCTGAATGTGCTACACCCAACTGTTACCTCATGGCCTTTTGAGTGTGGGGCACAGACATAATAGGTCCGGTATACCCCCCATCTTCTAAAGGACACAGGTTTATACTTGTCACTACAGATTACTTCTCCAAATGGGCAGAGGCAGTACCGTTATGTGAGGTTACGACACAACACATCCTTCAATTCTTCACATCCTTCAATTTTTCAAAAGCCAAGTCGTCTACCATTTTGAAGTACCGTGAATAATAATTTCTGACAATGGGACAGCTTTCAGATGCACAAAGATCAACAATTTCATCAAAAGACATGGGATAGATTGGAGATACATTACAATTTACTATCCATTACAATTTCAATTTACTATCCCAGAGAAAATGGTCTGGCTGAGGCTTTGAACAAAACACTGGTATAGATTTTAAAGAAGATACTGGATGAAAACAAAATGGATTGGCACAACAAACTATTAGAGGCCTTGTGGGCCTACTGGACGACTTTCAGGACTCCCACTCATTGAACACCCTATATGCTTGTGTACGGAGCCGAGGCTGTGCTACCGTTAGAAATCCAGACACCATCTCTCAGAGTCATCATTGCCAATCAACTCACAACGGAGGAAAGTGCAAAACTCAAACTTGAAGAACTGAAGAGTCTCTAGGGAAAATGACTAGAAGCACAACAACACTTGGAGCTTTACCAGGCAAAGATGGTACAAGCCCATGACAAATTGGTCCACCCAATGACATTCAAAGTTGGTGACCTCGTACTTGTGCTCAAAAGGCCTATTCTTGGACGCCGAAAAATAGGTGGAAAATTCGAGCGAACTTGGGAGAGACCATTTGTCATTGAAAAGGTCTACACAGGAGGAGCCTATCAGTTAGTAGAATTTTAGGGTATGGGTTTCCAGGGCAAAAGACTCATGTTACCAATAAATGGACGATATCTGAAAACCTATTACGCAACCTGATGTCGCTTGCCTCTGCTTGCTTTGAAACTTTGAAACTTTGAAACTTTGATTGTTTTGGGGTTATCTGTGTGGCCAAATGTCTATGATCGGGTCCAAATTCTGTAATTAACCTCAATATAATGAAAATTTTGAGAAACAAATTTTAAAATTTAAATTTTCTCCTTTCCACTTTTGAGTATAATGTCGACTTCAACTTGAATGAAGAAGGTTTTAAGAAATGTTGGTTTATCCTAAGCCAACATAAGGAAACAAAATTTATTTATATTGCAAACAGTGGGATGCCAACCGTACTATCTCAGTCGGCCCATTGACTTTTTTCCTCTCTTCTACAGAAAAATGTTGGGACAGAGGCTGATCTTTGCTTTCAAGGATGGCTGGAGCCTCACACTAAATGAGGAGATGATGCCGCAGGGCGATACCATATATTTAAACATGGATTTTAACCAAGTTGACATGGACTATGAAGGTCCTCTCATGGATGTAGGCAATTGCTAGTAAGCTGCAAAGAGAAAGAGGGATTGCTTTCACTACTAAGAGTGAACGCTAAAGATAACGTATCACACGAAGGCACGAACGTGATAACATAGCAAGATCCGATGGAAGGGCCCAACCGTCTGCCCTCCATGGTAGCTACACTAGTCGGAGGCCTAATAACTGCCAATAACGAACGACTGCCAAGTACTTCGCTTTGCAGGATGTGGACGTAATGCAAGAACGCCAACCACAAGAAGCAGAGAGCTTTTCTACAACAAGAACTCAAATGTCTGAGAGAGATGAACCACTTGCTCACCTCTATTCTTGAGGGGCGTATTTATGATCCAGACTTGAAAGAAACTTCTGCTAGCCTACCCACCACGGTTGAAGCACTAGGATTCATGACAGAGTCAGATACACTTTCAGTTTCAGATGTTTTGTGTAATGGTTGCTCGACGTGCAATGTTGAAAAACCGGCCTGGACATCAGCCACGGGCTCGTTTGTAGAATGCCCGGATTGCAATGTTCTACATTTGCAACGATTCAGTACAACTGGAAGAGCTACTACCGTACGAGCTATGAGAGGGTTGTACCTCTAAGTACATGCAAAGGGAACTCTTATCCTGGAGCATGGCTTAGAAGGTCTGCTTGATCAGGAGTTCATCGTACCTGGTACAGATGATTAGAGGGTTCACTTTTTTTTATATAGCAACATAATATGTATCTGAAATATTCAGCCTACAATATATTCATAACATGAGATGTTTTGAATGTATTTCGACATGGACTATATATTGTATCTTTTTGGGGCATTAGCCTATGTTCGATCTGTAACATCTTTATGAGAGCAGATTAATAGAAATTTCTCTCAAAATGTGCCTTTTTTGTCAGTTGCTTTTTTGTGCGATGGATGAAAGCCACAAACCATGCATTGGTTCAGAATTTTAATGAACAAAGAACGAAACAATAAATCTTTAACAATAAAAAAAATTTAAATAAAAATAATCACAAATGAATAAAGAACAAAACAAATTTCTTTTGAAAGTCAACCAACTAAAATTAAAATTTTAAAAACATATTTTGAAAAATTATATCTGATTAAAACAATAAGATAAGGAAATGAATCTGTTTAGTGGATTCTATCATTTTCGTAGTTCCTTACTCTTTGTGTGCACAACACAACCATCTTTATCTGTATTAACTCTCTTCTATTAACTCTCTTCATCTGTATTAACTCTCTTCACATCCCTGTGGAATTTCACATTCTGCACAAAACCCCACAAAACTTTGCAAATCTTTTCAACAAAATCAACCTTTTTCACGTGACACGTGTTTATAAATTCAACATCATAAACTCTCTACACTATTTTTATATGACTTTTGGGGTCAGTACCCAAATTCTTACTCCCCATATCCGAGGATCGGTGTGAGGCCCCCTACAATAGATGTTAAGGCTTCTGATTCCTTCAAATTTCAAATTCTCTGAGGATCAGTGTGAGGCCCCCTTAAATGGATGTTAAGGCTTTCGATTCCTTTAAATTTAAAATTCTTTGAGGATCGGTGTGAGGCCCCCTTCAATGGATGTTACTGCTTCTAATTCCTTCAAATTTCAAATTCTCTGAGGATCTGTGTGAGGCCCCCTTCAATGAATGTTAAGGCTTCTGATTCCTTCAAATTTCAAATTCTCCGAAGATCGGTGTGAGGCCCCCTTCCACGAATGTTAAGGCTTTGGATTTCTTCACATATTCTATTCACATATTCCCGACAAATTCAAATGTGTAAATCTGCATATTTTCTGCATAAGCACATTGACCGCAACTTGGATCCATGACATCCCCTAGTTCTTCCTCCTTTAGATTCTACAACAGAATATTCCAAATTTGAACCAATCCCCTTTTACACCTGTACATCTGATCTCAATGAAAAGTCCTACTCTTTGAAACTCTTTGAAGATAATATTTCGTGATTTTTATCGAGAGTCTTCTTAGGTGACTTTGATCATTTAAGATTTAAATAATTAAGATGTAAATAATTATAGTGGCTTGCCCTTATAAGAAGCATGTCTGAACCCAGCTTAATAGAAACCATATTTAATTATTTATATTAAATAGGGGAACTGGTTGGCAAATATAAAGATTTCGTAGACTAAACGAATGTCATATATTATTTAGTTTATTTAATTGAGCCTCATCCTCAAGTCTTCTGTTTATCCTTCGGGATAGATACAGGGTTTGAGGTATAATGCTCTTTCATTTAAAATATGAAAAAAATGGGGTCAGTTTGATTTCATATTTTTCTAAAGCTAAATATTTATGTAAATTAAAACGTCCTTCCGAAGCGGGCGATAAAAATTTTTAATTCCGGTGACTGATAGCTTCTTTCAGGCAACTCCAACCAAAAATAGCGCCAACACCCAACTTATGCTATCAAACCCTTCATCAAATCCAATTTAAAAATATCAATAGCCCCTCTACACTGAGTGTCAATATTCATAACAAGTTCCTATGGAATCAACACGTTCTAAATTATACACCTACAAATAATAAAAGCTATTTATCAATGAAAAATCATCTTATCCAGGATATGTCCAAGCCTCTTAATAATGATATTTCTTATAATTTGAAATACCACTGTGGTTAGCCTAATAGGAGCAAAATCTTCTCATTTATTATTAAACCTCTCATTTTGAATAAAAGTAATCATGAAACATTTGAAATATTTATGTGGAAGAATTCCCTACAAAAATGTTGAATAGCATTTACCATCTCTTTCTTCCTAATGTCTCATTACTTAATATAAAAAGCATAAATGAAACCATCAAGGCCAACCATCGTGACAGAGTCAATAAAATTTAATGCTACAAAAATGTGACCTTTACTTGGCTGTGCTGAAAATCAGGTAAATTAGATAGACCAACAATACTGGGAAAAATACAACAATAAAAAACTGAACGATCCACTTCCACCCCTTTAAAGATTACAAAAGAAATTGACAAATCTCAAAGCAATGTCTTCCTACTAAAAAAACCTGCCTCCAAAATCCTCTTTAATCTTCAGAATGGTATATGACTGCCTTCTTATTTTAATATATGCATGATAATATTTAGTATTTTTGTCACCTTTACATGACTCAAATAAATAGTTTTTTGTCCATGAAAATCCATTTGCGCTTAAAGGGAACCATTAAGAATAGTTGGCACATACAAAGTTCATCATTTTAAAAAGAACCTGATAAAAATCCACTTCTAACTTATTCACCAACAATTCAACTACAACCACTTTCCTTATTTACATCACGAATTATGCTCCAATTCCAACCATTTAAATTTCTTTCCATTCTCTTATGCAATATCATAATAAAAGCCTAGGGGAGTTGTTTTCAATAATCCAACTTTTTTTAACAACCTCCAAAAATTTCTTATGTTTGGTCCATACATTCATAAATTTGAAATGAGAACCACCAGCTCTAGCCAAGACTTCCACTTTCAGATCCAATTTTATTTGGATGACACTTTAGGTACTTGAAAAGTATCCATCCAATCTTTATTAATAAGGATTAAATCTAGTATTTCCATAATTCTCCCCCTTTGCCAATTAAACATACTCCATGTAGTCTTTACCTCATATAATCCAACATCAATGATATTATTTTTGAAAGTTTCCATCACCTTGTAACAAGGAGCCTACCTTCTACTTTTTCCATAGTTGATGCAATAACATTAAAATTTTTTCCTACTAACCAAAAAGAGTTCACATTAGGTTTAACCAAACCCCACTCCACCCATATAAAATTTATGCCCAATGTTGAACACTCGCATAGACAATACAAATCTAGTATAATTGCTAATTAACATGAATCTCAATGTCAAGAAACTACAGATTATCAACCAACAAATTCACCTTTTTCTTCTTTTTCCAGGGAAACCAATTATGGTAATTATAGCTATAAAAAACTTCATAGCTATCGAACTTCCTAACAATCTTAGGAATATTATCCAAATCAATCATTGGTTCTAAAATTGAAAAACATCTAACGTTATGAATCTTACACATATTCATTAATTTGTTAAAAGCTTGACACTTAGCAATTTCGCAAATATTTCAAATAAAAAACTTAATCATTATAATAGGATTGACTACTTCTAGTAATCCTAGAAAAAGCTCCATCATTCACATTTGCTAGCATACCATCACAAGTTCTATTAATAATTTCCAAAACATCCTTTGGGTTAACATGGATCAATTCTCTTTTGAGACATCCTTTCTTTTTTCTTGAAACCTAAATCAGCCACTCCCCTTGCAAATACTAATGAACAAAGTTAAGTTCATCTTCTAAGATATGCATATCTTTATGTAAAACCTCAGGATCCCCATTATCTATCAATATTGCCTTAGAAGCTTTCAAATGTTGATACCATCTCTTACATTTTGAGACTCAGCTACCTAGTTGAAGGATCATCCTCAACATGCAACACTGGTTGATGTCATTCTAAATATCCTTGATCATTCCAATTCAATACCTACTCCACCTCTTCCTCCCAAAAATAGTTTCTTGCATGCTGCTCATATCTAAAATATTGTTTATGTTCTATCCCCACATTAAGCTATGAATTATTTGTCCTTTCCCTATCTTGTCCTTGCCCAACAGTTTTCTTTGTGAACTTAGCTTAGGGTGTGCTATAAAGCATGTTTCTACTATTTGGCCAGAAGACCTACATTTTTTACAGTACTTAGGAATGAATTAGCTTCCAGCTTCTACAAATAGCCAACCGACAGTTTTCTTTGTGAACTAAGCTAGACTCAAACACTAACAAGAATTCTCCAGTTGTTGCTCCCATTGTCTCTTCATGAAGAAACACACACACACACACAGATATATATATATATATATATAT
>NW_018164712.1:249348-250015 GCF_001263595.1 Phalaenopsis equestris | reverse complement strand
TTACAGAGGGGGGGGGAGAGAGAGATGGTAACCCTAAGCTAAAACAAAAAAGAAAGACAAGACACCAAACCTTAGGGGGTACTCCTTCCCACATACAACTCCACACAAAAAAAGGTTTGAAAAATAAAATTATAGCCCAAGAGAAATAACCCAAAGAAGTAAAAGGAGAAATATTAGAAAAATAACAGCTGGTATCTCCATGCAATTTGAACTCCAACCTACTAACAAACAATTATAAAATCCAGCAGATAAATGTAGCACATCTAAAGAGATCAGCACCGATCCAACAAACGAGAGCAACAATAGGGCAAGGGAGAAACAATTTTCCTATGACAGAGAAAACAAAGGGCACCAACAAGTAGAAAATCCACTCAAGAAAAAAAAACATCCTGCCACCCAGTAGAAACCCAAATAGCAAATATTCATATGCAAAGTCAACAAAACAAAAATCAACAAAAAAGCATCCCATTGATGATATATAGCCACAAGAAACTGCAATAAGCTCAGGAAAAAGGCTCAATAGGTTGCATAAGTAAGGAGTCCCAATTTTGCTCCAAAACAGGCATCAGAAAAAGGAAATGATACATAAAAACTGAATTCATTGTGTTCTTCCAATGCAACATCCTGAGAACAAAATTTTGACATATATATATATATATATATGTAT
>NW_018164712.1:237575-249204 GCF_001263595.1 Phalaenopsis equestris | reverse complement strand
AAAAAAAATACAACAAACCCCTAGGGGTTCCACTCTCCGCAGTACAACACAACGCAAAGAAACAAACCTAAGGTACATGTAATCATCCAAAACGTATACCAAAAGAAAAAGTATACCCAAAAAATTACACATATATAAAGTCCCAAAATAACAGTATGCATAAAAACCCATAGTAACAGTGGTGTTGAGGAGCAGGGTCAAACTGACGGCTTGTAGATCTAGTGAAGACCGCAACAATAAAAGCTAAAACCTGCAAGCAATGAGGAAATCCACAAAACTTCTGCATAAACCATCCCTGCCACTCCAAGCAGTTCCCAGATGTCCGAAATTGAAAGGCAGCAGCTCCATACATCTCATGATAAAGTTATCAACTCCAATACCCATAAATGAGATCCCAGGCATCCATAAAGAGCAGGCCAAGCAAGATAAAACATTAAAACCAACCTCACGGTCCAAATTCGAAGACAAAACAGGGTGAAAAGGGCTTCCAAAATGCAACTCAGAATAAAGCATGAAGAAATCAAATAGTTAAACAACAAAAGGAATCAGTAAAAACGGAGCAGTAAAAACGGAGCAGATATAACCGAAAAATATAAAATCCCTCTCTCTCTCTCTCTCTCTCTCTCTCTCTCTCTCTCTCTCTATATATATATATATATATATATAATTAAATTTATATAGATTTAATATTAAAATTTTTTTGATGATTGATTAAAGTTATTTAAGTATATATTAAGTAATTGATTTAAGTGCCACTTAAATCAAAGTTAAATTAAACTATTCAATTCATTAATTATTAATGGTATAATTAATTCATCTCACTTATTCATATAGAATACTATGTTTTTAATTCATTGCGTAATTAATTATTTACTTAATTGATTTATTATTGGATTAACTAATTAATTTAATTATTATAGTTTAAATAAATCATTCAATTATTAAACTACTAATTAATTCATGATTGAATTAGTATTTTATTTAATTAGGTTACTAAAATTTAGGTTATTTAATTGTTTAATCAAATTGTTGATTCATTAAAGTTAAATTAAATTAAATTTTTAGTTGTTAATTTCTTATTTAAGTTTTTAATTTATTTAATAAGTTAAATAAGTATCTAATGAGTTTATTAACTTAATTAATTTAGGTGTAATTTTTTGTTAGGCTATTAAAAAGCGATTAAATTTAATTAATAAATTGAGGAAATTATTAAATAATTTAGGCTTTCGGTTAGCATAAATTTATGGGATTAGCAAGGTAATTAGAGGGTATAACTTTTGTTTAAGGTTAATTAAAAGAGATTAATGTTATTTAATTAAAATTTAATACTAAATTTAAGTAATTAGAAAATATTTAACCAATGTTGTTCTTGTCCTAAAGGAAAAGGGAAGTATGGCTCTCTGTTTTGGGTTTTATATGGGTTAACATGTTATTTTTGAAGAAGTATGGGAACGACAAATATTAATTACATATTATTATCCTTAAACTATATAAGACCCACTGATAATTCACTTCCTACGAAATATAGAACATGTTAACATTATAAATTCCAAAGTTTATTTTAGTCAACATGAAATTATGTAAGATATTGTGTTGATTTTGGGGTGAACATGACGAAAACATGGCGAAAGTTTATGTAACATATCAAACACAATGGGATTGAAAACCTAATAATTCTATCCAATTACATAGCAATAAACTAAGAAATTTTAAAATTAGTTAATGAACTTTTAAAATAAGTTTGAAGATTAAATGGGAAGGTAAAGAAATGAACGGTTAATTTTGAATTTGAATGAAAAACGGAAGAAAGAAGAGGAATTTACCTTGGAATTTAGAGAGGAGTTGAATTCCCTACCGTTGTGATCATTTTTCTTGCTCTATGGGGATTTACGGCGGGTTAATTGAGGGCGTGGGGCGGTTTTGGAGGTAGTGGGGTGATTTGGACGGCTTGATTTGAGGAGCAAGTTGATTATTTGAAATAAATGGTATTGATTTAATCCAAATGCATGGATCCACGATTTTGACCGGATGAACCAATTGGAATCAAGTGTAGAGATTAGTGAGATGTCAAAAGAACGTGGCTTGATGAGTAATAAATACAAAGGTGATGATTCAATGGCATTTTTCTGATTTAAGCCAAATTTGGACTATTAAAACTAGAAAATTCATAACTTAGAATACAAAAATGAAAAAGTTATAATCAATATGGCAAATTAAAGAGGAGAAAATAAGGTTTCCGATGGTCTATATGGTTTTAAAAGTAGAGCTATGCAGCATAATCAAAAAACAAACGTGTAAGAGGCGCATCAACTCTCTTAAAGATAAAAAAATGGTATAACATTGTTTTTTAATCATCTGAAATGGAGAATTAACAAATGTTTTAAACCAAAAATGAGGTCAACATAGTATCTTCAAATTGTCCTACTTTTTCTTTGCCCTGTAGATTTAACAAATGTCTTTGCCCTTATGTTCCAAAATAATATTTCTACTTTTGTGCCTCTCTCATTTGATATTCTAACAATCAATCTCAAAGACTAAAACCATGAATTTCTTAAAGGTAAAACCATAGCCTGAATAAAAATTTTTCTTAAGTAACTATAGTTGTTTAAGAAATAACAAACTAGAAGAGCTTGCTCTTATAAAAAGTTAGTAACGCAAGTTGATCTAAATCTTTTCTAGTCTTTCAATTAGGCTGGGGAAAGATCTGCTGATATGATGTAGAACAAGCGAATCTCCTAAATTTCATTTTTTGGTTGATTGACACCATTATTAAGTGATATTTTTATCTTTTGAAATGATATATTACTTTCAAGGTTGATTTAAATTATATAAATAATTAAAACTTTGAGATATATTTGATCTTAATTTCAAACATAATAACAACAAAAAATTTAGGGTGCAATTCGTTGTGAAATAGGTACACCATGATCACCATCTTATTAAATAAAATCTGGTCGATCTTGTATTTAGACATATCTAAACATTCTGTTTCTAGCTCTGTTCTGCCAAGCGGTATATAAGGATAATTTTAGGATGCATGGAGCACTATTCATGCATGAAAATTTGAAGTGAAAATGTTTTACATAAAAAATTATATGATAATTTCATCAAACATAATTTCATGGTATTTATATATGATACCATGAAATTATATATACACGATGAAGGTAGTAGTTCATCGTGTTGTAAAAGGTGGGTGTAGCGTCATCTTGTCATAGAGGTCATAGTTGAAAGTCATGAAAACTGTTGGTCATTTGGATCGGATCGTAAATTGTAGCTTTAGAAGCATTAATTGGCCATAAAAGATGTATTAAAGAGTTACATTAGCTTTTATAGGCCGCAAAAGAAGAAGCTGAGAGCTATGTGAGTTGTGAGCTGTGTAAACCATAAAAGCTAGAGTTGGGAGTAGCATGAGCCATGTTAACATTTGTACGCAGGAGAGGCCTGAGTTGGGAGCTACATGAGTTATGGCAATGTTCTTAGCCATAAATACTAGAGTTGAGAGCTGCAAGAGCTATGACAATGTCCGTAGGCTGCAAAGACCAGAGTTGAGAGCTACATGAGTTTTAATAATGTCGGTATGCCGTGGAATCCAAATATAAGAGGTGCATGAGATGTGATAATATTTGTACACTACAGAGGCTGGAGTTGGGAGCTGGGTGTCCTATGGACCACATAGACCATAGTTATGGGTTGTAATGAGAGAGCTTTAAAAGTAAAAAAAAGCCTTTATTATCTTGAATATGGCTATTGAAAGCAATTATTTTGAGGTGCATTGTTACATTTTTTTAGGAGGCATCAATGTAGAATATTCAGGGTTTGTTTTTACACCAATTTTGAGGTGAATGGTTACGCCATCTTTGGAGTGTGTTGAGGCACTATATATGGGGTGTGTTTTTATATCACGGTGAGAGAAATTTATGCACGATTACACCGTCTTGATAATGAATCATCCTTTTTTTCAGAATTAGAGTTCTATTTGATTTTTTATAGAAGTTTTTGCTCAAAATATTTCCTCAAATTTTGTGCTACACTTTATGATCGATGTTAAATGATGAAGATTTATTGATGATATAATAGTTGCAATCATAATGTTGGTCATGGCTGATTTCATCTTCAAAAACATAAAATTTTTTGATATTTTTAATATATATATATATATATATATATATATACTGATTAAATGAGCAGCTCGTGGCTCCTTACGTGTTAAAAGTTAAAAAAGGTACAGAAATGAGGATGGATAGTGAAACCCCGACTAGTAACAAAATAGAAAAATCAAAACCAAAGGATTCCACTATCTGCATTACAACACCACGCAAAAGACTTAAAATACATGTGTAGACCCTAAAAGTAGACCAATGAAAGAAGTACACCCAAAATATACATGTATACCAAACTTTTAACGAAAAACAAAGTAAAAATGGTTTAAACCGAAAGAGCTAACTCGAAGATATGTCCAGCAACTCCTGCCAAAACATGCAAAATGATCGAGGTCAGCATCGATAATATTCAAGTAATATTGGGCATGAAAATGTAGTCCAATCTCTATTTACAGCTCCAAAAAAAAAAAATTTTCCATCTTCCATGGAATAACCATAAGTGAGCAGTACAGGCATCAAGCATATGAGTTCCACATCTCAAAAATCTGTAAGAGAACTCCCTGCCAAAATAGTTAATAAAATACAATATAGCAAGTAACAATAATTATGCATTAATAGCATATGGCCACAAGGTGAAATCATCCAGTCACCAAAGAAGTGTAGAGCCCCAATAACCGTAACGATGAGAGACCTCCCACCCAAAGGCAAAATAGTGACCAGCAGTGTGATCCAAAGCTCAGTGCAAATAATAAGCTGGCCCCCGAAACATAAGCCAAGCCAAAGCATTCTACCAGCGAGCCCGCATAAGAACAGACAAAAAGAGACGAAGAAGAAGTAGAAAAATTAAAATCTATGTAGCAATGATATCCTGCATCCAACCATAAATGCCAATCCCAAATAAACTCCAGAACACCCAAGCTACGAATTGAGCATTGCTCATACCAAGGAAAATGGCTACTGCCAAGCCTAAAACCCAAGCAAAATAAACTCCAAAAGAAATTGAAGTCACAGTAAACATGCAAAGAAACCACGTCAGCACCAAACTTCTTCCAAGAATTAATCATGATGCATTTTTCCCAACTTTGCAAAGAAAATAGGGAGCTCATAAAACCATAATCATGCTCATGTGACTCTACCAAAAAATACACCATAAGCTTAACAAAATAAGCCCAAATAAATTGCTAATAATGAGAGCCACCGTAAGGCAGCCTTGTATCATATGCCGCAAGCCACATCAACAAGTAAATAATGTAAATAATATGTAGTGCTAAGAGCCACCGCAATAAGCAATGACAATCTGTGGCCATAATCTCAAAGCCCCAATTAGTACCGCAAGGGTAAAAGCAAACTTTACATTCAAATCTGTTCACAATATAGCTTATCAGCATGAACTTTTGTGCAATTACCAAATTCATTACCCAGCCTGTGGAGCATAGTCCCCATAGACTAAATATGTAGCAGTCTTGCCTGTGAGCCCAAAAAATGCAGCCCACATAAAGTAAACTATTGGTGTTGCTAACACCAATCATACCAAGCTCCAAAACATAACCAGTGAGCACATACTTTATAGTTTGTGATGAAAAAAGTTAGCCAAAAGTATGACTAAAAGTTTCAAACCAGCTAATAGAGATAGTGGGGTTCTTCCTTATAGGCACAAAACCGAGAAGCCAAAGTCTAGAGCACAGATAATACCAGTGCCAGGCTCCCTCCCATAATAGGCTCCCATAATTTTAATCCTAAGTAGAAATAAAATACCTTCCAACTTTAAAACCCAAAGGAGAAGGCCCAATAGAATTTTGAGATCCATAGCCCGAGAAACAAAAGCCAGACCAAAAAAATCCATAAATGAGTCCAATAATAGGACTAACTTCTCAAAATTGAACAAAAGGAACCTCCAAACCATTTTTAATAAGTTTATGTAAGAAAGAGGGAGGAGTGTTACCAACAACAACATTTTGCAATCTCCATTTGGCCAACAAATCCACAGATTTATTCCCTTCTCTATAAGTAAAAGTAAAAATAATATTTAATTGATACCTCTCAATAGTTAATCTGATTATGTTTAACAAGGAAATTATATACCATGGAGGATTAATCTTAGATAAAATAATGTTAAACAAAAGTTCCGAATCACTTTCCACCACAATACCCTTTAAATTTGAAGATGTAATCAAGTGAAGAGCAACAAGCACAGTAGCAGTTTCAGCCTCAAATGCAGAGTTAGCAATAGAAGGTGAAGTGAAATAAGCTTTACATTTCCCATAGAAATCTCTTAAAATCCCTCCCATACCCATATAGGCTTTGAAAAAGCTCCCATCAACATTAATCTTATACCAACCATTGGGGGGCGGGGGGGTGGTGCCCATTTGATCAAAATGGGTTTCCTACTCTTATCCCCAATAGTTGGAGAAGCATTGAGTCCAAAGGAGGATTTTCGTGCCTTTTTAAAATAAGCAACCGCAAAGATGGTAGTGGTAGAGGGGTTGTGACAAGTATCTTAATATTTATGATTGTTTCTTGCCATCCAAATAAACCATAAAACAATAACAGGAAAACAAACTTGCTATTCGAAAGAGGGATCAAAACCCTTCCAAGTCTCAATAGCAATTTTAAAATTCAGATTAGTAGGCCATTGGATCCCAAAATAGCATCCAATATAATTCCAAAACTCTTTAGCAAAAGGCCACTCAAAGAAGAGATGATTCAAAGATTCAACATCTTTTTTGCAGTTGTAACAGTAGGAGGCAAGTTTCAGCCCTTTTAACTTCAGAATATCATAAAGAGGAAGTAACTAAGGAAAGTATCTCCAAAGGAAAAATGATATAGAAGGAGAAATAAGTTTATGCCAAATGTGAACATGCCATTTCCATGGATTGAAAGAATAAATATTAGAATAAAGTCATTTAGTAACTAAAGTGCTAGTATGATTCTTCCATAAAGGAAGATCTTTATTGTTTAATTAAACATAAAATCTAGCTATGGTAAGAGCAATTTCACCAGTTAAAGAGTTTAACATATCAAGATTCCATTCACCATTAGTCCAACAATCAGAGACCAATAAATTAGCATCATAATCCTGAGAGTGCAAATTAGAAAATGTAGAGAGACACCAATCATCCATCCAAAATGAAATGCTGCCATCTCCAATTTCCCAAAACATGAAATGAGAAGCAACCTCACGAGCAGCTTTAATGGCTTTCCAAAGCCTATAGTCTCTTACTTTCCAAATAATAGTGGAAAGATGTGAAGATTTGCAGTTTTTATGTTTCATAAATTTAGCTCACAGAGACTCACCCTTTCAAAATTTAAACCATAGTTTACACATATTTATGTCGATAGTATGCTACAACATTTTGAAACCAAGCCCACCAGTAGAAAGAGGTTTACAAGCATAGTGCCATGTAGTCCAACTTTTCGTATCTCTAGTGCCCTTCCAAAGAAATTTTTTGAACATATTTTCAAGAATCCTTTGAGTACTTTTTTTGGTTTTAAGAACCTGCATCATGTAAAGGGGGAGAGTGCAAAGTACACTTTTCAATAGAGTAAGCCTACCCCCATTAGAAAGGAAAACGTTTCTCCAATAATTAATCTTAAGTTTAATCTTCTCAATCACCTCATCCATCTGAGTTTGCTTAATTCTACCTCTGAGAATGTTGACCCCAAGATACTTTATGGGGAGCTTAGTGATTTTGCAGCCTGTATAATTAGAGGCCCAAGCAGCAGTATTAGGTGGAGAACCTTTACCAAGATACATAGAGCACTCAGCCAAATTGAAAACCATCCCGAAAGCATTTTGAAAGTCTTTTAACATAGTCATAGTAGCTTTGATAGCACGTTTACTAGCATTTAAAAATAATATGGCATCATCAACATATGCAAGATGGCTCACAATAATTTTAGACTTGTGAGAGAATTGAAAATTGAAGATAAGATAAGGTCGCTCATTATGCATCTTGTTTATAAGACGGGATAAATAATTAAATGCAATTATGAAAATTATGGGAGAAAGAGGGTTTCCCTGCTTTATGCCCCTTCCAGCAGAAAAAAAACAACGAGCTTCTCCATTGACCACCACACTATAACTATTATTAGACAGCCATCTGTGTATGAGAGAGAAAAAATCCTATTTAAAACTTTTGGCTTGAATAATAATTAAAATAAAGTCCCAACTAATAGTGTTGAAAGCTTTCTTAATGTCAAGCTTGAGGACCATGTGCCCCTTCTGCACATTTTGTCCAGTTCCTCGATCATTTCTTGGGCTAAAAGAATATTGTCAATAATATCCCTGCTCTTTATGAAGGTGGACAGTTGTTCAACAATGATGTGATTAAGATGGGGCTGCAATCTGCTTACAATTATCTTGGTCATGTCTTTAGGTATCACTGTGGTGAGAGAAAGAGGCCTAAAATTATCCCAAGTGATCTTATCATTACCTTTAGGAATAAGAGCAATAAGAGCCGAGGTGAAATATTTTCTTCCAGGATTGCTTCCAAGGAAAAACTTTGAATAACAATAACAACATCCTTCTTTATAACCTCTCAAGCATGAACATAAAAAGTAGAAGAAAAGTCATCAGGGCCCGGGGCTTTATTGGGGCAAATAGATTTGAAGGCATTCAAGATTTCTTGTTCATTTGGAGGATGGACCAAATTAAGATTATTAGCATAGTCATAGTCATTCTTAAAATAAGCAGGATCAACAGGCGTAGTGTGAGTAGAAGTGTAAAATAGTTCAGTGTAGAAGCTAACAACAATATCACCAATCTCTTTCAAATGATTTAAAATGCTCCCATCAGCTTTTTTAATCTTTAAGATGCTATTGATATTTCTTCTATGCTTAAGCGTAGCATGAAAATATTTAGTGTTTCTATCCCCAACAACAAAAGAAGAGTCATTAGCTTTCTTCTTTAGCAAGTTTTCCTATAATGTAATAGCTTCCAATAGATCTAAATGGGCTTGAGCAACATTTTTCATCAAATGAGGAGAAGCATCCATTTGAGCTTCCAAAGAATCCACAATTTTTTTAGCATCCTTAACTTTTTTATGAACATTACCAAAGAATTGGTAATTCCATTTACTTAGGTGTGTAGCCACTTTCTTATGTAATTGCCACAAGAAAAACCAAGGAAAACCAACACCATCAAAATTCAAAGATTATTTCACAAAATCAAGAAAAGTAGCATGTGAAGTCCAAACATTAAGGAATGTAAACCTAGAAATGGCCAACTTGACAGTGAAAGCCAAAGTGAGCAGTATAGAATTGTGATCAGAAGTGACATGGCAAAAATGTTGCACCTTCACAATAGGAAAATAACTTATGAAAGCCGAACTATCCAAGAAAAAAACCATTCTTTGATAAAGAAAACCCCTCCTCTAAGTGTAAGGAGAAGCAGTATAGCCCAAATCATATAGACCTGCATTAGATAAAGAGTTAGAAAAATGATTTCTCAGAGCTAGCTCCACTCTGGCCCCTCCTTTTCTTTCTGTCAGTTTCATTTTCATATTGAAATCTCCACCTACAAACCAATTCTCGCTTAAGATACTTCCCAGTGACTCTATTTCTTGCCAAAGTAAATTTTTTTCATGCATAATAGAGCTATAGTAGACAAAGGTGCCCCACCCCTGAAAACCATCAAAAAAATTTTGAGTAAGAATGTATTGATCATCATCTTCAATAATGGAAACAATGGGCCTCTAAAAAACCCAAATTTTGTTGTCAACGTTGCAATAAGAGCAATAGCCTTTGAATTTGTTAAGGATCCCAATGGCTCCAACATGAACCAATGGCTCCAAAATAGCAAATTTGAGTAAATTATGGACCCTACACAAGTGTTTAAGCCTATTAAGGGAGTTAGGGTCGGCCACTCCCCTAATATTCCAAACCACAATATTAATCATGATGCCGTGAGCCAACCCTTCTAGAAGACCTAGTAGGGTTAACCAACTGTTCTCCATCTGAGTGATAGACGCCTTCCTGTATGATTGAGTCTAGATAACTCAATGTTATGGTTATCCTTTTTTTGGGAGTGCTTTTGTACTTTCCATTCATTTTTCTAAAATTAATGTAGCATTATCAAGAGCAGTGTTTTTTTCAGACTGTGATCTAGCCAAAGAAGAATTTACCATGATATTAGGAGGAGGGAAATGTTCAATGTCTTTAGCAAGTCCTGCATAAGAAGAGTGCCTAATAGTAGTGTTAGTATCCACATGTTCCTCATTGAACTTAGCTTCATCCAATCCCATAGGAGGTGGGTGTTCATGAGAGCTAGTAGCTTTATGATTGTCAGAAATTTCAGCTAACTCCACATGCTCAGAGACCTTCAAATATTTAGGTGAAACAGTGTTATCCAGTTGTGTGGCTTCAACTCCTTGAGGCCCGTCTTTAGTAATAAATTGGGATGGAAAGACCTCATTAAAATTATTCATTGTATCCGTAACCAAAGGCTGCAAAGTAGAGATAACATTAGTGTCAAGTTTTTCAATTAAGTCATTTTTAGTTTCAATCCCAATAGGATCTGCATGCGGTTCAACAACACTTTTATTTATAGGAATTCTAGTGTGCCCCGCATTAGGATTATTTTTGAGATGAGGATTCAGATGAAAGCATGAAGTAGTTTGATGCCCAAACATAGAACAATGAGTACAGTAAGGAGAGTGTCTTTCAATCTCAATAGGCTGCCAATAGCCCTGATGTTGCGAGCCTCCAAATTTCATTACACAAATCCTAAGTAATATCACGTTCAACCAATACACGTGCTTTTCATGGCTCGGCATAGTAAAAGTAGCATGATCCATTTTTAAAGGTTTCCCAAACGCAGCAGCTAGAGAAAAGAGTATTTCATGATTAAAAAGATGAAGTTTTAGCCCTGAGAAATGAATCTATACAGGAATAATTGGCAACTCCGCTTTAGGATCAAAATGGATAGACCATTTTTGAAATTTCATCAAGCTATTCTCCACCCACATAAACCTTTTAGCAAAGAGGCGAGTGCAATCCTCATCATTAGCTAATTGAATGAAAATATGTCTACCATCAATAATACCAACTTTCCACCACCCTTTTAATTTTAACATATCAAATTCTCTTCTAATAATCTCCACTTTAGGAATGTCATAAGTGAATTTCCCAACGAGGGCAAGACAACAAGAAGAAGCAAGAACAGAAGTTTCATCCTCAGTGACATAGAGAGCAAGTTTGCCATTTTTTGCCTAATTTTTTACTAAAAGTATAATCACTGCCAACAGTAAGTGTATCATGGAAGCTTTGAAGGAAAAATTCCGATGAAGGTGTTGATGAATCACCACCTCCATCTAAAATGACATAAAAAAAGTACAAGAAATTGATGGCATGCTCGAATTGTGAAAACCAAAGCAACACGAAATCACACGGCAAAGGGGAAAAAATGAAATGAGGATCTCACCAGCCGACTGAAGGAGCACCATCTTCAAATGCCTGAGATCGCCCGAAAATTGCCGCAAAACCCTAGTAGAGCTCTTTCTTCCATTGCTCAAATTATATATATATAT
>NW_018164712.1:235973-237422 GCF_001263595.1 Phalaenopsis equestris | reverse complement strand
AATATATATATATATATATATATATTTGTAAAAGAGAAATTTTCTATTGAGATAAAAGAGAGGCTACAATTATGAGGTGCAGAGCATTATACATGTCCCCCTGAAGCAAAAAAACTAAGAGAGGAGGTTGGCGAGGTAGAAGCAAAAACATTTTGGGACTCTCCCTCACTTTTAGCGAGGAAATTTGCAGATCTATTGCCTTCTATGTAAATGATATTAAAACTGACAATAATATTCTTCCTCAGGTTTGAATTTTTTTGATCAATTGAAGTATGTGCCAGGGGGGATTATTTTTCTCATTGACATAATCCAAGAGCAAAGAGGAGTCCACTACTATCTGCAACATTTTCCATTTGTTGAGGATGGCCAACTTTAGAGCTCAGTGGATAGCCACAGATTCTGCCTACATAGCATCCACATCATTAATCAGAGATTGAAGAGAAGCAAGAATCTTCCATGATGATCTCTGAACACCCTTCTTATTCCAATTCCTTATGAGGAAAAGCTAACATCAGTGTTAACTTTGACATAAGGGTGAATAGGCTTTGCTCAATAGTCTTTGATTACATAGAATATAGTAGGGCCAACTATTTTGCAATTTCTTAGGATGTTGGGGAACTTCTTCAGCAGGGTGAGTTTTCTGATGTAACCTAAACAGTTGGAAACCACCTTCCTAGCTATGACTACTTTGTCTACAAATCTGACTTAGTTTCTAGCAGCCCAGATGAACTAAGCAGTAAGGAAAGGGATTGGACTCAAATTCAATTTTTATCAACCCCCCCAACAGGCTAACAAACAATTCCACTTCAGATTCATTGTGTTGAGTTGCAGCTATTATAGAAGGGAGGTCCAGACTCTCTGGGAGAAATTGTAAGTAAGGAACAGGTGACAAACAAACTCCTAAAAAGCCTTACATAAACAACACATAGAAGGTCCCTTCAGTCCCTTAAGTTTAAGGATATCATCTGTAGGCAACAAATTCTTGACGATTCTCCGGCAGAAGAATGACATGGAGGGAGTAAGGAACTTGTTCCACAAGCCTTCTCCCTAGGACACTTCCTCCAACTGATTTAGCTTAAAATATATAGCTTTAGTTAGGCTTTGAGTGGAGCTTGAGGTTAGAGCCAGCATGTTTTTTTGTTTCTATCTAATGGTATTTAAGAGATGAGTTCTACTAAATTTACATTCAGAAAGGATTGTAGAATATTTACATACTAGGTGTTCCCCTCCCAGCAATCCTCCACCATTAGTTCAATGTCATAGTTCTCAGGAATGTGTTTCAGAAATTCCTCTGGACACCATATTTCCAACCAAAAATGTAGCTTTCCTTGACCAAGGTCCAATAAGAAAAGCTTTTCAACATCTACCCTTACTTTGAGAAGGTTCACCCAGATTCTGGAGTCACCAGTCCTCCTAGAAACTATATATATATATATATATATATATATA
>NW_018164712.1:225564-235963 GCF_001263595.1 Phalaenopsis equestris | reverse complement strand
TATATATATATATATATATATGGTGCTCAAATTCACTTTGTCCTAAGTATTCTAGCAATCAAAAAGTGAAGCCCAATCCAGATTCAAGAGATTTATCTTAAGATCTTGAACCAATTCTGACCAGGCCCTTTGTGTTAACATACATTGAAAGAAGAGATGGGTAATTGATTCTTCAGTTTTGCAACACAGATGACACCTGGAAAGTCCTCTTGATCCCTTAAGCTTGAGAATAACATCCAAAGGGAGAAGCTTATGAAAGGTTCTCCAGACTAGAAAAGGCAGAGAGGGTGAGATATTTGTTCCAAATAGTTTTACCCCATGGAACATCCTGTCAGCTGTACAATTTAGCATATATGGCTTTAGAGATGCTGTGAAGCTTACAAGCATTAATCACTAAATTTTCTTGATATTCTCTATTGAAAGAGATTTTAGTAATACAGGCAGTAGCTATTTGATCAAGCATAGACATCAATTTTTTCACAGACAAGGAGTCTCCATTCCAGCAATAAGACACCAACAGATTAGGGTCAAAGTTTGCTAGTCTGGGTGTGAGAAGATCTTGGGGGCACCATTGGTCAAGCCAACAATGAATTTTGCCTTGACCAAGATCCCACAGGAATATGTTTTCTGCCTTTTGTCTGATTTGAAGTAATTTGAGCCAAATGGGTGAGTCCCCTAACTTTCTTTCTACTAAAGTAGGGTGGGAGTGCTTACAGTATTTCCCCATCATGAACTTTACCCATAGGGAGTTCTGCATTCTAAATTTCAGTCAGAGTTTGCACATACTAATTTGTTGAAGGTGTTGCAAGCCTTTTAAACCCAATCCTCCATCAATAGTAGGTTTAGTAACCTTTTTCCAGCTAGCCCAATGTAATTGATTCCTTTGTCTAGCCCAGAGGAATCTATTGAAAGTTCTCTCAATTAATAGTTGGGTAGACTTCTTCATGTTCGTAACTTGGAGGATGTACAAAGGGAAAGATGTGAGAATGCTTTTTAACAGTGTAATTTCCCCACCATTAGAGATAAAAGAATTTGTCCAGCAGTTGAGTTGAGCATTGATTTTAGTAACTACAACAAAATTAACATCAAATTGTATCCTTTTGGTTCTTCCTTTGATAAGTGGCACCCCAAGATAATGAAGAGGGAAAGTAGCAATAGAAAACCCAAAAAAGTTTCTAATCCTTTGTTTAGCTTCATGATTAGTAAGTTTGCTATAAAGGATATGACATTTTGAAGTGTTAAGGTCATACCAGAGATATCTTGGAATTTCTTCAAACATTTGTGTATAAGCTTAACAACATTTTTGTTAGCTTTGGAGAATACAATGATGTCATCTGCATACATCAGGCAGGTGTGTGACCTCCATGTGACCTCCATATTAGATGTATGGTGGAATCTGGCATAGGATTTCTGTGATAGAGCATGATCCAAAATTCTGGAAAAATAGTCCATGGATAGGATGAAAAAAGATGGGGAGAGTGGATCTCCTTGCCGAACCTCTCTAGTAGCTGAGACAAAACCATGGGAAGCTCCATTAAGCAAGATGGAGTGTGAATTGAATTGCAACCATCTAGAAATGAGAGTGCAGAACACTGTAGAGAAATCCTTGACTTTGAGAATTTCAAGAATAAAAGACCATTGAATAGTATCATAAGCTTTACTTAGATCTAGTTTGTAAATGAGATTGCCTCCTCTACAATGATGATCTATATTCAGTAGTAACCCCTATGCTAGCAATACATTGTTAGAGATAGATTTGCTCTTGATAAATGTTGTCTGATTAGATTTTACTAGATGGTTTAAATGGGGTTGTAACCTAGCCACAATAATTTTGCTGAACCCTAAATTCAGACTTATAGGTCTGTACTGATTCCAATTATGACTTACACCAGTTTTAGGGATAAGGACATAGCTAGAGGAAGCAAAGTAGTTGGGGAGGGGTATTTTTATATATCCATCAGGACCAGCTACTTTAGAATCATCAATAGTGTTAAGGGCCTCCCAGATTTCTGATTCAGTTGGAATGGAAGTTAGCTGGAGTTCTTGAGTATAAACCAGTTCTTCCTGGAAGAATTGAGGATCCACTGGTGTAGAGGTGAAATGAGGTTCAGTGAGGAGATTTTGAAAGAAATCTACAACATTCCTGACAATTCCCTCATAATTGTTGATCCAACATCCTTGTGCATCTTGAATCCTATAAATATTATTACATTTTCTTTTGTACTTGATACAAGCATGATAGTATTTTATACTCCTATCCCCTCCCATGAATCTATTGATGTCAGCCTTCTGTTTAAGAAATAATTTCATTCTTTCTGTAGCCAGAAGAACCTTTTCAGCATTTGCCAGCAATGCAGCTTCACTGACATTTCCAGTCCCAATTTCAGCTTCCAGGGTTGCCAGATTTTTCTCAGCATTCTCCAATTCTTCATACACATTCCCAAAGCAGTGCCAATTCCATTGCTTGAGATAATGAGACATTTTTTCTGCAATTTCCACAATCTGATAAGGGGGTTGGATTGCTTTGAAGTATTCCAATGCTCTTTAATCAAGTTAAGAAATTGAGGATGATGAGTCCACATGTTTTGAATTCTAAAGGAGTTAGGACTCTTAGGTGGGATGGCAGTGATAGAAACAAGCAATGTTCTATGGTCTGACCCTACTAAGGATAAGTGAAGTACAAAGGTATTTAAGAATTTCTAGAACCATAGATCATTGGCCAGAAAGCTATCCAGCCTTTCCTAGATATGTCCTTTTTTCCAAGTAAAGCAGTCTCCTTGGTATCCAAGATCAAAAAGCTTAGTAGCTTTGATGTTGTCACTAAATTGTGTCATCTTGAGGAGGTTAGGAGATCTACCCCCTCTTTTTTCAGAACTTTCACCCACACAATTGAAATCTCCTCCTACTAACCAAGGGGAGGTTATATTGTTTCCAATGTAGATAAGCTCTTGCCAAAGTGCTGTTCTTACGTTTTTGTTACAACCAACAAATATAACAGTGATGAGTCCTAATTTACCAGCAACATCAAACTTGAAATGCACAAACTGTTGATGATCCTAAAGGATAGACCAAGTTATTTCTTTTCTGAAAAGGATCCATATTTTATTAGTATAGTTATAGTGATGGGAAAAGCCATGGAATTGTTGTGGTAACTTGGTTTATTTGGATGGCCAGAAATAAATCCAATTTTGAGGAATGTCCTCTAAATGCACACCTAATTGTGTTACAATGTAAAACATTCTTAACAAAGCTAATCAAACATAAGAGATTCCCTGAAACTTTCTATAATACCAGTCCTTCTACACAAAAAATAGTTAAGATATCCAAAGTCTTCTGGATTAAACCTACTCAACCCTGAATCAAAGCTAACATAGATGGGACCAATAATGGGCAAGGTGCTGGTTTTGGAGGGATCTTCAAGGACTACATAGACACCTCCAAATTCTTTTTCTATAGCCCTATGAATGCCCAAGATGCACTTGAAACTGAAACAGCTACTCTTTTGTGGGCACTACATATTGCTATTCAGATGAAATGGTTTTATAATGGTTTTATAGAAACTGATTGTTCCTTGCTTATCCAGCTGATTGAAGGATCCTTATCTCCTCCCTGACACATACTCCAATTGCTCAAACCCATCCAAGAATTTAAAAAACTTTGCCAACTTCAGCTCAAGTTCAATTACAGAGAATACAACAAACCAGCTAACTTGCTAGCTAGAGTTGCTAGTCAGTTAGATGCCACTTTAGTCTCCACTACTCCTTCCCCTTTTCTATCCTTTTTGTTAAAGGGTGACCTCTTACAAGTCACCTATATCAGATCTGTACTGTGTTCCTCTTCTGCATTATAATTTACCCTTCAAATAAATAAATAAATCTCCCTACGTGTTAAAATTCAAAAAAGATTAGTACAAAATACGATGGAAATAGGATCCCCAACACAAAATAAAAATGCAAACGCACCCAAAAAAGGGGTATCCAACATCCAATTACAACTCCACCCTAATAAAAAAGATTATACCAAAACAGAAAGTATACCCAAACATTTACATGTATACCAATCTACCAAATCAACTTCTAAATAAAAGAAATCAAATGGCATGTGCAACGAAGCAAGCGACACAGTCCGCACCAGAGATTGTAGGCCGAGCGAACCTTCTTAATGTTACAATTTGAAGAATATGCAGAATCTCGAGCAAACTTCATTGACGTAGAAAATTTTCAACAAAGAGAACCATAAAGATGAGCTCCAAAATAAATTCCAAACCAAAAAGTTCCAGAAGTAAGAGCTAAGCAATGTGAGCATAACAAATGCCACTTCTAATGTAAGGAGTATCAAGCATATCCCCATTTAAAAGTAACTGTAAATGCAGTGGGGGCAAAACCCCCACTAAAATCCTTTCCAGTCCTTATATACGAAATGCATTTGAATAGACAAATGGTTCTTTATGATGAGATCATGAATCATGTTTAGCAAGCAATGGACATTCCATGTAGAGGGGATGTTATTGTTAACCATGCTAACTAAAACCTTGGAGTCAGATTCAATATGAATAGCGTGAAAATGAAAAATGAGTGCAATCTATAAAGCATGCCATAAAGCGAAACATTCAGCCTCCAAGGGGGATGAGGCAATAACAGGTGAGGCAAAAAAATAGAGACAGTTTCTTATGGAATTACAAAAAATACCTCCTGTACCAGAACCATTTAAAGTCCAACTCCCGTCCAAATTAAGCTTAACTATCCCATCTGGGGGGGGTTTCCATCTGATTAACCCTCAGAGAGGAATAGTAGTGTGTCGAGAGATGCCGGGAAGCTTTAAGGAAATAAGCAATAAAATAAGAGGTGGTGTTAACAGCGGTAGGAGGGAGTGTTTCATACTTATGGGCATTTCTGGCAGACCAAAGGAACCACAATATTACAAATGGGAAAAATTCTAGTTTACAGTCATATAAAGGTGCAGTCTTCCAAGCATAAAGATAATTTTCTAGATCACAAAGATCACTGGAACTTGTGACCCAAGTAATACCGAAATATGGTCCCACCAAGCGCCAAACCTCAAGAGCAAAATAACATCAAAATAAAAGGTGTGAGGCAGATTCCTCCTCACATTTACAAATATAACACCGTGAGGGCATACACAAACATTTTAATTTCAAAATATCATCCAAAGGAAAGATCCAAAGAAAATATCTCCATAAGAAAAATGATATAGAAGGGTTTATAAGTGCAGTCCAGAGACCATTAGTCCATCTGCGAGGAGTAAAAAAGTGCAACTTTTGGTACAAAATTTTAGTAATAGAAACATGAGAACCGAACTTCCACATAGGTGTATCCAATTTAGATGGAGAAAGTTGTATTTTTGTGACTTGTCTAGCTTTATCACTAATCAAAGACCAAAGCTTTTGAACATCCCAAGCTCCATTTCGCCAACAATCAGAAACTAACACTTTTTTATCATTCAAAGAGTGAGGAAAGATAGAGAAATATTCCATACCCCAATGATCAAACCAAAAAGATAGGTTACCAATGCTCATATCCTAATAGATATGATGTTGAGCCATAGGACGAACTTTAATTAAAACTTTCAAGAATTTAGAGTCACCAATCTTCCATTCAACATTAGGGGGGTGGGCTTTAGTAAAATATTTCTCATGAAGAAAATGAGCCCAAAGGGAGCTACCCATATGGAATTTAAACCAAAGTTTACACATATTAATTTCAGTGATATGGTTTAGGTTCTTAAAACCTAAACCTCCAACATTATTTGGTTTGCAAACCTTATCCCAAGTAGTCCATATTTTCTTGTGATTACTTCCATACCATAAAAATTTATTAAAGAGTCTTTCCAGAGTTAGTTGGGTACATTTCTTAAGATGTAAAACTTGAAGAGCATATAAAGGGATGGTGTGAAGCACACTCTTTAGCAAAGTGAGCCTACCTCCATTAGAAAGGAATGTATTCCTCCAATCATTAATCTTTGCCTTAATTTTTTCCACAACATCATTCATCTGTGTTTGCCTCTTTCTTCCTCGCAAAATGTTAACACCCAAATATTTAAGAGGGAGGAAAGCAACCTGGCAAGAAGTGTAAGTGGTGGCCCAGGTGGTAAGAGTGGTGTTAGCATGCTTGCTAAAAAATAGCTGACACTTGGACATATTAATTGTTAATCCTGAAGTGTTTTGAAAGGTATCTAACATTCTCATCAATCGCTTAAAAGAGTTTTTACTAGCATTTGAGAAAATGATAGCATCATCAGCATAAGCTAGGTGACTAACCATAAGCTTTGATTTATGAGAAAATTGAGTATATGGATGAAAAGTCTGCATGTGATTCATAAGACGTGAGAGGCAAGTATAAAAATCATAGGAGAGAGAGGATCTCCTTGCTTTATACCCCTTGAGGAGGAGAAGAAACCAAAATATTTCCCATTCACAAGTACACTGTAATGATTATTATCCAACCAATTCTTAAAATCTGACAAAATTGAATGGAGAACCCACGAGCACAGAGATTGCATACAATAATGTCTAAGTTATTAGTATCAAATGCTTTCTTTATGTCTAGTTTAAGCACAACATTTTCCCTCTGCACTTCTTATCAAGATGTTCAATGATTTCTTAAGCGAGAAGTATATTATCAGAGATTTCCCTTCCTTGAGTGAAAGATGATTGTTGTGGAGATATAATGGTAGACAAATGAGGTTGTAGATGTGCCACAATGATCTTGCTAGTAATTTTAGAGATCACAGATGTAAGTGACATTGGACAGAAATTTTTCCAAGAGAATTTCTCATTTGTTTTAGGAATCAGAACAATAAGAGAGGATTTGAAGTATTTCCGAGGATTATCTCCCAAGAAAAGGCTTTGAATGGCCATAATGATATCCTTTTTAATTATATCCCAACATTTGATATAGAAGGTTGATGTGAAGCCATTGGGACCCGAAGCCTCATTGGGGTTAATTCCCTTAAGCGCAGCAAGTATTTCATCTTCAGAAGGAATGTAAGGAAGTGTAAGTGAGGAAACATATTCCCTTTCCTCACGAAAAAACTCAGCATCAATAGGCAAGACTGAAGTTTGACATTGATAAAGATTAGAGAAATGTTGAACAACACTGTTGCCAATCTCATCAGGATCAGTAAGAAAATCACCATCAAATGTTTTAATCTTAAGAATAGCATTCACGTTATGCCTGTGTTTAGTGGATGCATGAAAAAAATTAGTATTCATATCTCCGAAAGCAAAATAAACATCATTTATTTTTTATTTCGGGAATCCTTCCTCCAAATCAATAGCTTGCAAGAGGGAATCATGAGCTTGGGCTACATCACTAACCCATTGAGAATTACAACAAACTTCCAATTCCAGAGAATCCACCTTGCGTTGGGCATCAATAACATTAGTATGAACATTACCAAATACTTGGTAATTCAATTTCCTTAGGTGAATAGCCACAATCTTGTGACATTTCTATAACTTGTACCAAGGAGTGCCCACAATATCAAAATTCCAAACCTTTTTGATGAGATTCAGGAAAGTTTCATGAGTAGTCCATATTTTGAAGAACTTAAATTTAGATAAAGGTTATTGATTAAAAAAGACAAGTGTAAGTAATATAGAGCTATGATCAAAGGCCGCCAAGTTTAAATGATGAACTTTAGAGATTTGAAAGTAGCTGAGGGAATGCCGATTAGCAAAAAAACGGTCTAATCTTTGTGAGGAAGCCCCCGATGCTAATTAAAGGGAGGGCCAGAATAGCCCAAATCATGTAAACCAGCATCATCAATCTTGTCACAGAACCTGTTAATAAGAGATACCTCACTTCTTTTACCTCTCTGATTCTCTAAAAATTTCATTATCATGTTAAAATTACCACCGGAAAACCAGTTTTCATTAATCACCTACCCCATATACACCAACCTATCCCAAAGTAAAACTTTATCCTGCAATAGAGAAATGGCATAAACAACGGTGGTCCACCCCTGAAAATTATCCATTTTGAAATTAGTAAGCACAAACTGGTGAACATCCTCAATAATGTTCAGACAACCTGACGCTTTCAGAAAATCTAAATCTTGTTGTTTGTGTTACAGTAATGATTAAAATTAGTGAAACTCCTAAAATATCTACCCATATCCACTGAAACTAAAGGCTCCAATAAGGCAAAAATAAATATCTTATGAACCCTACATAAATGCTTAAGTCTATTAAGGGAGCTAGGGTTCGCGACTCCCCTAATATTCCAAGCCAAAATATTTAACATAATGTCTCAAGCTACCCCTTATAGAGGATCTAGGAGGGGTGTTGAATTGTTCCTCGTTAGAGTGATATTTCCCACCTTTGATAATATTGTCATTGTCAAGAGGTAAAAGCTCATTATTTCTTATACCTTTCCTCTTGCTAGCTTTTTGAACCATCCATTCTCCTTCTAGTAAATTTGTAGCTTCTGTAATAGCATCATCAGTCAAACTTTTTTCACCCAAAGTATTTAAATGAAAGTTACTATCATTATATTCCCCAATAGAGGAAGCAACGTCCTCGTGCTTGCTAGTAGGCAAAAAAGGTAAATTCATATCAACTGCATTAGCAACAGAAAAAGTGTTAACATCATTAGAAATGAAGTGTGTCGTGTCAACAGTTGGATCATTAACTACAACATTAGCAGGAAAGGCATTCTCCATGTCACGGGTATTTACATCAATTAAAGGGTCTAGAATATCTCGTGCATCAGATTGAGGTAAAACTTGCACATTAATAACAGTGTTGAGATTAGCAACTTCAGATTCATTCTGGACTTTGCCTTGCACATTGGGTTCGAGTGTTTGTGTAAAAGCGTGCTTTAAATGTGGGCCCAAATTTATAACAGTTAGAGGAGGCGTGGCCAAACATGTGACAATGTGTGCAATACGGTGAATGACGTTCAATCTCAACTTTTTGACAGTAACTATTATGCGCTGAACCTATCCAGATTTCATTAATGAAAGGTAAAGTGATGTCCCTTTTAACTAAAACACGAGCCTCAGAAGGCCTCGTAAGCAAAAATGTAGGGCCATCCAATTTTAAAAGTTTTCCATACGTCGCAGCAAGAGAGAATAAAGTTTCATGATTGAACAAATGAAATTTTAATCCCGGGAATCTTAGCCAAACTGGAATAATGGGAGGTTCCAATTTAGGAGCAAAATCAGTATTCCATTTCAGAAGCTTCATAGTAAGATCAGCAATTTTAAGAGATCTATGAGAGAACAAACGTGTATAATACTCATCATTAGATAATTGGATCAAAATGTGCCTACCATCAATGAAACCAATTTTCCAAGCTCTCGTGAGCTTGTAAGATTCAAATTCCCTATGCACCAATTCAAGCTTTGGATGTCCAAAAATAAATTTCCTGACAAGAACATGGCGACTAGAGGTAACAAGTATAGAAGATTCATCCTTGGACACAAACATAACTAGTTTGCCAATCTTTTTCCTTAGTTTTTGGATGCAATTTTAATCACCACCAAAATGTCAAGCCTTACGAAAAGAAGGGGGAAATAAACTAGAGCAGCTCGAAACAGAACCCCAATTACTCTTAAGAGCATCCGCAAAAGATCGCTTCATAAAACCATGGACAGAAAACTCCAACGCAGCAACAAAATAGTAAAGAAAGCATGTCGGCGTTATTTCGGGGATTGGTTTGTGAGGGTGCCCGTAAGAAGTTGTTGGTCGCTGGAATCAAAATCCCGTCGCCCGCTTCTAAAGGACGTTGAAGTATGAAATCAAACTGACCTCATATTTTCATAGTTTAAAATGAAAGAACATTGTACCTTAAATCTTGTATCTATCACGAAGGATAAACACAGGAATTGAGGATGAGGCTCGATCAAAATAAACTAAGGAAAGTATGACGCCCGTTTGGTCTGCGAAACCTTTGTATTTGCCGACAAGTTATCTTATTTAATATAAAGGATTAGATAGGGTTTATATTAAGCTGGGTTCGGACATGTTTCCTATAAGGGCAAGCCCCTATAGTTAATTACATCCTAAACGACCAAAGTCACTTAAGAAGACTCTCGATAAAAATCAGGAAATATTATCTTCAAGGAATTTCAAAGGGTAGGACTCTTCAATGAAATCAGACATAGAGGTGTGCAAGGAGATTGGTTCAAATTCGGAACATTTTATTGTAGAATCCAAAGGAAGAAGAACTAGGGGTTGTCATGGATTCAGAGGATAACTCCGGTGACTTCCCAAGCTATCCTAATGTTTGGCTTCAGTTTTGAGGACAAATATTTTAAGTGTTTCATCCTGCAAATTTTATTAGTTAAAGCTTACATTTGTGTGAAATGATCACACAAATAGCCTGAAAGATGTGAGGATTTAGGTCGTGAGAAACGACAACCTCGAAATCCTAAG
>NW_018164712.1:221123-225523 GCF_001263595.1 Phalaenopsis equestris | reverse complement strand
GTTAGGGCTTATATTGTATAGCAAGGCTATACAAAGGCCTAAAGATAAGGTGAGGATTTACGTTGCATAAGCAAGCAACCTCAAAGTCCTATGGCTTTGTTGTTTAGGTCTAAGGAAGGAAGATTGGTTTAGCTGGGGAAGACAGGTTTTGCTGTTGAAGATGGCCGAACTGCCCACCAAGCTAGATCCAACCTCCTGCTGCGATGAGTTTGAGTTATCTAGTGTGTCAAGTTATAATATTAAATTAGGTGGCCCTATGGTTGAAGTTCTTTATATTTTATGAGGGCATATTAAACTTGATTAGAGCGTCACCGGTTAGGATTCTACGGTTCCCTCGTTCCGCCATCACTATTTTCTTTCGGATTCACTTAGTCGAAATGAATTTACTAAACTCAACCTAAGAAGTTCCATACTTTCATTTAGACCTTGGAAAATCTTGTTAGCAACCGTAATTTTCCTCCTCCGAGGGATTCTCGATCATTCAATAGAGACGTTTTAATTTAGTTGCAATTTTATGTTTTTTGATGTTTATGACTGAATTTTGAGTTGTCTTATATTTTGAATATTGTGGCGTTAAATTTTATCTTGATTTATTTTTAGTTTTGGTTTTGTGACTAACCTAGCAGTTTTGGTTTTCATACAGGGTGACCTCTTTCTTTAACATGCAAGCTCGAGGTAAAAAGTACAAAAAGGTAAATGCATTAATTTAAAAGTGAACCTGTCGATTCTTCTCATTCTTCCACCTCAAAGGTTAGTACTTGCAAAGCATGTTTATAATTTTGCAAGGAATTTAAATTGCAGGAGCAGATGAAGGTTTAGCTACTAAACCCCAAGTTATGATTTTATTGAATCTCAAAAGATCCTAGTAGATGATTTTAGAACAAAAATATGGCAAGTCCAATTTATCCTTCAGAATGTACAATAGATTTCAAAATGCTCGAGGCATGACCTTGGAGGATTTTGAAGATCTCTTGAAATATTCTAAGTTCATTTTGGACTTATCATATTGTCCCATTAATCATCTGTGGTCGAGGTGTGGCTACCCCGTTGCTCAGTGAAACTTGACAATTTAATTAACCCTAGTATAAGATACTCAATTAATCAATTGATGATTCGTTTAAGAGTTATGTGAGTGGGTGCCCTTAAGGAAAGTCTAGGCTATTTAAGACTGTGGTGCCCGCAACTAAGGTCTGGCTTGTAGTATTTAAAGGTCCAGTCTTATCATCTTCTAAATCCAATCAATTGAGTTTATACATTAAGCCTAGGTCACTACTAAGCCTTTAAAAATCATGATAGGTGGAAGGGTGATTATCAAAATTTTGATTTAAGTGATATGTATTCTTATCAAATAGTCAAAATCATCCTCAACTTTGGGCTTAAGAAAAGTAAACTATCATCTTTCCAGCTTAAGTCCATCACTTAAGAATCATTTGTTCTTAGTTGACTTTCAAGTCATGAAAATTAGGAGAGTTATTATTTTGTTAATGTTGTGCAAGGGTGGTGAGTGAGTTTCTACCTTTTAATCTGATTGTATTTCAATCATCCAAACATGTTTATTAAGATCAAAATTACTCATTTTCCCTTAGTTAATCATAAATTTTGATTAAGGCACCAAAGTTTAAAATTACCACTTTGCCCATAGGGCATCTTGCCTCATAACTCATTAAACATAACTCAAATGACTTTAAGGGTTTAGAGTGTCATATCCATAAGTTAATTATAATATTAGAAGAGAATATGTGGACTTCTAAAACTTTAATTTAATTAATTAATTTATTTAAATTCAGAAAATAGGATTTTCAAAAATTGATTTATTCAACTTTCCAAAATAAAGTTTTTATTCATGAGAAAATTATTAGAGGTTTCCTTAGGTCAAAGAAACACTTAAGTAACATTTCATGATTTTTTGAATTAAATTTTTATTATTATTATTTTATTATTAACAAGCTTTAATGATTTAATTAAATAAAAAATAATGTCTTAATTACAAAAAATATATATTTTTTATATTTTTATTAGACTTCTGTGAGTTTAAAAAACTCAGAGAATCAAATTTTGTATTTTTATGATTTTTAATTTTTTTATTATAATTATTTTAATGGGAAAATAAGGAAAATTCACTTTTAAGCTTTTAAGTTTATTTTTAACTTAGAAAAATTAGGAAAAATATTTTAATGAGTTCTAAGTGATCAGAGAGCAATTAGGTAGATTTTGAACTATTTGATATTTTTGGGATTTTTAATTATTTTAAAATTCAAAATAAAGCTAAAAAATTAAGTATTTTATAAAAAAATATTTTTATTTTTCCAAAGTGCCTCTAATCACAAGGAACTCAGAAAAACCTCTTTTCATAATTTTTCCAAGTGAATTTAATTTAATATAATTATTTTTGTACAAAAATATAAGGTTCCTTAAAAAATAAACTTTAATACTCAAACATAATCAAATAGTTTTCAAATTTTTTCAGTGGATAAACATGATTTTTATGAACAATTTGGACTTAATTTTGTGAACTTTTTATAAGTATATAAATTATAAAAATTAACACAAGATATTTACATTTAATTAAATATATAAATTTACAAGATAATTCAAGACATCATGATATTTTTCCTAAATTTCTCTGACTACAAGAAACCTAATAAAATTAGTCCTATAATTTTTTAAAAGATATTTTGATTTATATAATTAAAATAAGACAAAATAGTCTCCCTAGCTTGAAAATTAAGAGCAGAAGCATAGAGATGTCCTCTCAACTTGGAAAAATCAGACATAGCCTCTGTCATGAGGGACAAGCCCTCAAAGTTTCAAGTCATGGTGAGCAATGTTTGATCATAATGAATTAAAATACTCCAAAGGGTATATAATTCATTAAAAATCAGGAAAAAAGAAAATAATTTTTATTTTTAGTCCACGTTATTTTTCCTCTGTTCACTGAGTAAGTGGTTATTTTTCTTTTATTTTTATTATTTTTTCTAGAGAAATATATGGATATTTGAAGTTTAGGCATTTAAAATAATTCAGAAAAAGCATAACTTTCTACTTATCCTACACAGCGCCAACTCAACCTACGGCGGCTCCAAACTCACATGCGGCACAGTCCCATTCATTGTCGCCATCCACCTCAGCTTGTGGTTCACGCACCAAGAGTCTGTCTGGCTTGATCTCCTCCAACATCGACTCGCTATTCACGTCTCAAAGCGCCGTCTGACTCGATCTCCCCCGTCCATTTGATACATGCTTGATCGAACAGCTCCCCGTCATCGTCCCCGATAGAGTGATCCCGTGCCCGTCCAAACAAAAAACTTAAGATCTCGGCCTAGACTCAACCAAATCGCTTCGGGTTTGATCCTATGGACTCGTCTAAGCGAGACAAACACATCTATATGGCTAAGGTACCATGAAATCAAGCTTAAGTAAATGGAGAATCAAAATAAGCTCAAGAGGAGGAGGAGTTTTATACCTTTGCTCTAAGAAGGGAGGCTTCGGTCAGAGATGCTCAGCGCGTTCGTTGGGGTCCAAGGAGGCTATAGATTGAGTCCCTGACCTTGGTGTGAAGTCTAGGTGTGAATTTGACCAAGCTCGATTTCAGGTGTTGGTCTAGAGCTTTGGTAGAGGCTCTGTGGAAGGGGGATTTGATGGGGCTCTTGCTTCTTTCACTCTTATGAAGGTGTGGGCACAAGCAATTGAAGTTTGGTGGAGTGTGGAGGTGTATTGGGTTCTGTCCTGGTTTCCGACAAGGTTTCAAGCTCAAAATTGGGCTCCGGCAAGGAGGAGGAGTGAGGAAAGATGGTTGGAATGCAATGAGGGGATCTTAGGGAAGCTCTGTGTGAAGTATTGAGAAGGCCTCTCTAAGAAATTTTCAGCACTTAGTTCAACGGCCATGGAGGTGGCCATTTATAAAAATGGGGTTATGGTGGCTGTCTTTGCCAATTAGGAGGTGTAATGTGGTGCTTAGGGGGAGGGGAGGGGAGCTCCATAGCTAGGGGGAGTTGGCTAGGAGCTCAGGGAACCCAGAGGAATCCATCACAGCAATTTAATGCAAATGTGCTTGGATTTGGCAAAGATATCTTAAGCATGTGCATTTTTGGAAATAAGATCCCTTAATTTGGGGGACCTTTGGTCCATGGCTTGATTTAGGTGGTTTCATGGTGTTTGGGCTGGTCACTAGGTCCAATTAAAGGCTGTGGTGGAGTTAATTTGCTGGCTTTAAGGTGGTTAGGTCACATTTAGTGCATGGGTCCAAGTGGGTGCAAATGACCAAAGCTTGAGTTTGGGTTAGGCTAGCCATATCAATTGGCCTAATTGATTGTTTTATTTGGTGTAGATGATCATAAGGAACAACTTTGGTGAAGGATGAAAGTGGTTTTGAGCTCAATTGGAGGGTCAATTTGAGGGAA
>NW_018164712.1:217258-219900 GCF_001263595.1 Phalaenopsis equestris | reverse complement strand
TAAAGATGGTCAAATTGACCAAATTGGGTCATGTGGTATTTGAAAGAAATGAAATTAGGAATATTTGAGATTTATTGGGATTTTTTTTGGGAATTTTTGGAATTTTTGGGATTTTGGATTATGGAGGGGTATTTTGATAATTTGGCCAATTTTGGTAATTTTTTATAGTTTGGGTAGTTTCAAGTTGTTTGAAATGATTTTTGAATAAGTTTGGGTATTTTGGTTAGATTTGGAGATTTTGGCCAAATTTGGGGTCCCAAGGGTATCTAGGTAGATTGGGGGAATTTAGGGGCAAAAGGGTAGGTTGGGTATCTTGGTAGAGTTGGAGTGCCAACCACCATAAATAAGCCATGGACCAATGAAAACCCCATTTTGGGTCCTCTACATAGTGGTCTTAGCTAAACCATAGCCCTAGGGCTAGTAGATTTAGGGGACCATCTACATGAGTATCCCAAAAGATCAAGGGATCTAGGTTAGAAATTTGAGCTCAGGGTTGTGAGTGAATGGGGGTGTAGATGAGTGTAGTGAGTGCCTTAGCTCTAGACCAACACCCAAGGCCAACCCTATGGTCCAACAATCCTAAGGGTGACTCATCCTGAGTTTCCCCCACAGTGACCCCACCTACTAAGTACTTAGAGGTTGAGACCAATATGTGGAACTTCAAGTTGAGAAGAGAAGGGTAGAATTTCTAATGGTGAGGGTTTCAAGTCTAGTTTTCTAGGAATAGTCAACAGGAAAAGTCCTATGGCTAGACCCTAGGCTACTAAATGGGACAAACTAAACCTCAACCAAAAAATGAGGTCAACAAAGCATAAAAAGGAAAAGTCTCACCAGCATAAAGAAAAAAAGGGAGCTACGGGCTTGTAGCAGAGAAAACCTCAAACAAAAGTTATTAAGATCCATGGGGACGCCGGAATTGCCTAACCCTAACAAAGCTTGTATATATATGTATATTTCATTGAGCCCCAATCCTTTCTTCTCAAATGAATTTCCAGATTCTTAATACTTCAAAATATAGTTTCTTTTACTTTAAAAAGTTAACTAAAGTTAACTATAATCTTATTCTATATCTTAAGTTACAAAATTAATTTTCATTACAAAAATATTTCAATAAATCTACCATAATATTTAAATAGTTACAAAAATATAGTTACCTGAATTAAATTCACTACATAAAATCATATAAATAATTTTTGAAAATATTAAAATAGAGGACATTTAATAGTTAATCTTTTTCTTCCTTCCCCAAACTTAAATTTTTCAATATGAAATAATATAGATGGAAAGAAAAACTATACTATAAAATCATACCTTAGTATTGTTGGCATTTTCATCATTCTGAAATTTTTGCAGACCTTCTCAACATTTTTACTTCACCTGGTATGTAATATTAGGAGCTTTCTACACATATAAATCATTAGAGAAATTTTTGGGTAATAAAATTTTGAAATAAGTATGAAACTAAAACATTAAACAAGCACAATATATCCTAACACAAACACAAAACTTAACAAAACAATTACAATTAAAATGCAAAAATAAAAATCACATTACATTACAATCCACCAAAAGACTACTCAACATCTAATAAACTACACATGCACATTTAACTATAACACTAACTTAATAACAAAAATTAAAATTATCCAAGTACACAGAATAATAAAAAATGAAAGTCCAAATTATGTTACAAAAAGATTACAGAAATAAAAGTACAAATATAAGTACATCAATTTCATTCAATATCAAAATCCCAAGCTATATCTTCATCTCCTTGATCAGCAGGTGGATTGGGTTGATACTGAGTATACCGGGAGTACTTAAGAAAAGTAACATCAGGCTCATCTCTGTAGTGTCGGGCCTGAGCTTCATAATAGGCTACCTCAAAATTTGAATGCCTCTGAAGGTACTCACTATCATAGTCGTGTTGACATTCTAGACTGCCAATCCTTTCATTTATCAATTCTATGCTCTTCCACTGCAAGGTCAACTCATTCATTAAATCAGAGAGGGTAGGGGAACTAGAAGGTGGAAGGTCATAACTTGTAGAGGGGACATCTCTACTAGTAGAAGGTTCTTGACTTCTACTCCCAATTCTCCATTTCTCATGGGATTCATAAGTCTTCAAATTAGCCTTATTAATGGGGTTTCATAGGATAAACCCATTCTTCATCTCCAAATTCTACTCCAGCAAGTTTGCAAATTGTATAAATAAGTCCAGGATGCACTAGACCTCCACTAGTCTCACTGCTTGCCCTAGTCAATATATTCTTAAGAATTATTCTCCGCACATTTATAGTTCTATTATCTTGAATACAAAAATTCAGAATAGCTTTATCTCTAGTTACCTCACTATGGTGATAGGTGGGTAACAGAGTAGAGGAAATGAAATAGTGCCACACCTTAGAGGTGGTATTCAACATGGAAGCAGAAAAATTGGAAGTAGAAAAATTCACCCGTTCTCGCTGCTTTATCTTCCATATTCCTTTCCCATCAGTGAGAAAGTTGATCACATCATTGTGGGGGCCTTCCATTGATTGTACTAAAGGATTCATAGATTCATATTGGCAGCTATAAAAGTTTAGGACTTTGTAAAAAGTGTTGATGCGGGCGGCAGGAAACTCAACAGGGAATCCCCGCTC
>NW_018164712.1:212290-216785 GCF_001263595.1 Phalaenopsis equestris | reverse complement strand
TTCCAATAGTAATTCTAAGAGTTCAACATTAAGATCCATGAATTTCTTCCCAAATTTTCTTCACATTCTCAAATTTTTTTGATCTCCTCAATGTGAAAGAAATCCATGGTGAAAATCAAATATTTTTAGCTTGGAGTGAAGCTCTTACCTAAAGATGATCAAATCTGGTGTCAAAAAGCCAAGATCTTTCAAGTCCTAAGTCGAAAATGACATTTTGAGGAGGAAGGGGATGATGAATAGTGGTGATTGACAAGTTAAAATCACGGTTAAAGGTGTTTTTCGTGAGCTCGCCGTCGGCGAGGTCGATGGAGCCGTTGGCGCACTCTATTAGAATTAAAATCCTAAATCTCGGGAAAATCTTTCCGTCGGCGGCCTCGAGGGCACCGTCGACTGGCTCTATTGATTTTGTCCAAATTCCAGATTTTTCCGATTTGGATGAATTTCAAGCCTTAACGACATCTTTTTAATCATTATAGACATGATTGACAAGTTAAAATCACGGTTAAAGGTGTTTTTCGTGAGCTCGCCGTCGGCGAGGTCGATGGAGCCGTTGGCGCACTCTATTAGAATTAAAATCCTAAATCTCGGGAAAATCTTTCCGTCGGCGGCCTCGAGGGCACCGTCGACTGGCTCTATTGATTTTGTCCAAATTCCAGATTTTTCCGATTTGGATGAATTTCAAGCCTTAACGACATCTTTTTAATCATTATAGACATATATTTAATTGACTAAATGATGTACTTAGAACATATAAACTTTCACAAAACAAAACATTACATTTATATATAAATTCCGAGGGGTACAATATACGTTACATAACACACCTAAGTTTGGTATTTTCTCAATCTCAATACATTAATTCATCGTTGCAATCCAAGCCACAACAATCAAAACGCTGAAAATAAAAACATCCTATGCTTAGTCTCAACTATACAGAGATCTAAAAGCATAATTCTAAAGAAAAGCAAATACAATGTTCAAATCAAAATGCATAAATAAATAGATAGGTAGTAATATAACTTCAAGTTCTCTTATAATGTGTCATACTTTCCTTAGTAATAGAAGAGGTTATAGAAGGGTTGGAATGGAAATTCTTCAGTGGAATCCTCTTTTTTTAACTTCATCCTCCTCATTAGTTGTATCAAGCTATCTTCTAAATGTCCAGAGTGCTTGAAATGTTCCTTCATCCTCTAGTCTAGATGATCGAAGAAATCAGAGATATTATTAATCACATTCATGACATTTTGTACCTCCTTTTCCAATTTCTTGAGTCGGCACAGGATCACCAGGGACTTATCAGGGACTAAGGGTTGAACTGACAGTGAATTCTGAGATGCTTGATCTACTATAATTGTCATGTCATTTTCATCTTAAAAAATTGGGAATCTTTCAGTTGGATCCAAAGGCTTCCAAGGTAGCAGTACCTTTTCCCAATTTTCATAGGACACTTGGAACTAACTGCAAAGTGAGAAAATTGTAAAGGGGTGTCCAAGCCCATAAGTTGATATATGAACGGTCAGGCCCAAAATCAACTTCACAATTATAGATCCAATGTCGATCGGCAGGGCCCCTCTGTGTATGCAGTAATTCAAAATGGCACTTTCTTTAGAAACTTTACCGACCTCCATTATCGGTAAGAGTTTCACAGAAATGAAAAAGTGCCAATATTTTGAAACGGGATTCAGGAGTGTTACGGAAAAACTAACATACTTGTTTTCTCTTGTTTCCCAGTTGTCAGTTTTGTTCGTTAAGAATTGGTAAATCTCATTCATCGGATTTCTCGTTGGGACGAAATTGGAATAGTGGCAGACATGAACATTCTCTATCATATATAATTTGTTGATCCGTGAAGGAGTGAAAGTTATCCATCTTCCTCGCACATAAACAACTCTTTGGTTGATTCCATGCAAATTTGCATAAAATTCTTTCACCACAGGAACCACGACGGCGGCAGGACGGTGGCAGTAGTGTAGCACAACACTTCCCATCTTTGCCGCACTATCGTTTCTTCAACATCTGTTGTGGGATTATTCAATATGTGATTTACGAATCCTCGTTCTTTGATTAATCTTTTCTTCCTTAGTAACTTGTTTAAGATTCGATGCGCTTCCACAAAAATAAACTTTCGTCGATTGAAAACTCGCATTCTGGGATTATTTGGGGAATTGGACGCCATAGGAATGAAATTGGTGTAGTTTCACTTCATTTTTGGAGGGAAAATATGAACTAGAAATTGAATTTTTGAGTTTAAAAAGATAATTCCCGCCCAAAAACTGCCATTTGAACCCAAGTAACCGCCAATTCGCCAGTCTCACCATCGGCGGGGGCGGTGGCGCCCGGCCGTCGCCGGGGTCGATGGCGCCGTCGGTGAGCATCTGTGTCAATTTTTCCTGGACTCTCAGGGAAAACCCACTGTCGTAGGCGCCCAAGGTAAAATTTTCACAGTTTCGCTCTAGTCTAATGCGTTCCAATTTTTCTTCATGGATCCAATTTTTAAGATGTTTCAAGGGTAATTAAGAGTAGTAGAGTTTAATACTACCACATACTAATGATAATTTCAAAAAAAAACTACTATAATCGCGATAAAAATAAAGATAAACATGAGTTACCACCCATAAAGCGCTTGGTTTGACGTCGTCAGCCCGACCTATTTAGGTGTTATTCAGGTCGACTGATCATTAAATCCTCTATAAAATTTGATCTTTTACCCTCATAATATGGTTTTAATCTGTGTCCATTTACTTTAAATCTATATCCCGTCTTCTGATCTTCAATTTCAGCAGCTCCGTAAGTATAAACTTGAGTCACAGTAAAGGGTCCTAACCAACGAGACTTCAATTTTCCAGGAAATAACTTCAGCCTAGTGTTGTAAAGCAAAACTTCTTGTCCTGGTTCCAAATTCTTTTAGTTAATCTTCCAATAATGCCATAACTTTAATTTTTCCTTATAAATTCTATCGTTATCATAAGACTCGTTTCTTATCTCTTCTATTTAATTGTAACAATCTCTTCTTACCAACATCTTTCAAATTATAATTAAATTCTTTAATCACCCAATATGCTTTATGCTCCAATTCTACTGGTAAGTGACATATTTTTCCAAAAATCAGTCTGTAAGGAGTCATTCCAATAGGAGTTTTATAAGCAGTCCTGTAAGCCCATATTGCGATATCCAATATAGTGGACAAATCTATTCTACTAGGGTTTACAGTTTTTTCAAGCATTTGTTTAATCTCTCTATTATAAACTTCCGCTAACCCACTGGTTTGAGGATGATAGGCAGTAGAGATTCTATGAATAATATTAAATTTTTCTGTCAATCTCTGAATGTACTTATTTCTAAAATGGGATCCTCCGTCAGTTTTAATCATTCTAGGCATTCCATATTTAGTGAAAATATTTTTCATTAAAAATCTTGAAACACTTTTAGCATCACAACAAGGTAAAGCTTGTGCTTCAATCCACTTAAAAACGTAGTCTACTGCAATTAATATATATAAGTTTCCAAATGAAGGAATAAATGGTCCCCAGCTTGTAAAATTTTATAAGCAGTTTTATCAATCCCAAAATGTCCTCCAAATTCAAAATCATGACATTTTTGAATGATCAGCTCAGTTTCTTCATAAGGTACACATCTCCTCATAATAATATCCTTACATTGTTTATATAAATAAGATTCATCCTAAAAATATGCTTTTGCATGATGAGTAAATTTCCTTTGTTGTTACAATGTCAGCATAGGTGGCAAAATATCACCTACAAAATAGTGAACAATATCAGCATACCATGGTATTTTCCACTCATTAATATTATAAAATTGTTCATCAGGGAAACTGTCTGTAATTTCATTGTCAGTGTCGGATAATTCTTAATTTTCTAATCTTGATAAATGATCAGCAATTTTATTATCAGTTCCCTTTCCATCAATAACCACAAGATCGAATTCTTGCATCAAAAATATCCATCTAATCAACCTTAGTTTAGCATCCTTCTTTCGCATGAGATATTTAATAGCAGAGTGATCAATATGCACAATAGATTTAGCTCCAAATAAATAAGATCTGAATTTATCTAAAGCATACACAATTGTTAGTAACTCTTTTTTAGTAGTAACAATATAGTTAATAGTTAATTTATGCATCATTAAGAGCTCTACTAGCGTAGTATATAACTTTAAAAATCTTTTCATACCTTTGTCCAAGAACAGCTCCAATAGCATAATCACTAGCATCACACATCAATTCAAATGGTTTCTCCTAGTTAGGTGAAATTATAATAACAGCAGTGATTAGATTTTTCCTTTAATAACTTAAAGGCATTTAAACAACTTTCAGTAAATACAAATTTCTTGTCCTTTTCTAAAAGTTGGCATAGAGGTTTAGTAATTTTTTAAAAATCTTTAATAAAATGCCTGTAAAATCCAACATGTCCAAGAAAACTCGTAACCTCTCTTACATTAGTAGGAGGTGTTAGTTTAGATATAACTTGAATTTTTG